>NW_028284061.1:303612-607225 GCF_059516105.1 Syngnathus floridae
CAACACCATGCCGCACTGAACAACATTATGCCGCACTGAACAACACCATGCCGCACTGAACAACACCATGCCGCACTGAACAACACCATGCCGCACTGAACAACATTATGCCGCACTGAACAACATTATGCCGCACTGAACAACACCATGCCGCACTGAACAACACCATGCCGCACTGAACAACACCATGCCGCACTGAACAACACGACGTCGCACTGAACAACACGACGCCGCACAGAACAACACGACGCCGCACAGAATAACACAATACCGCACAGAACAACACAATACCGCACAAACAGTTTTAGATAATATTACGTCGCAATCATGTGACGCGGACATGACGTCAATAGGCGGAACTCACGGCAAAATTATAATCCGTGGGCGTGGCTTGCAACAGGAAGTAGGAAAGCGGCAGTTCTGGCAAACAAGACACAGCTGTTAGTAACACGATGACTAACAAGGCAAATATTTTTGTTTTCAGCTTGCAACTTGACCGTCTAGAGCGTACAAGGTAATTACAACTGTTTTTTTTTAGCCCTGAAAAGCAAGGGAGTGTGGCGTTTGGGAGGAATGTCGAACTCGGCGTCTGCTTCCAGCCACAGACGCCAAATTTCGACGATTATTTCGACTGGTCAACGGTTGTAAATTATTGCGTTGACTAAAAACTTTATTTAACTCTACTCTTAACTTTGCCGTTTCAGATATGCGGGTATTACACCGCGGAAATGACGTCAATAGGCTGAACTCTCGCCAAAATTCAAATCTGTGGGCGCAATGGCCTTGAGCGAGACACCGGATACAAACACGACGATTATCAACAGAAATATCTTTATTTTCCGCTTGCAAGTGGACCGTCTAGAGCGTACACGGTAAGTACAACTCATTGTGTTTAAAAAGATTTACGTTTGTGTAGTTTGCGTTGCGTTGTATCTGTGAATGTTGGTTGAGGCTAAATGTTAATGTTTAATTTCATTCCTTTAGGTTCCACGGTGTTTGTTGGCTGTATGTTTTCCACTGCAAGAAGAGGCTCGTATCATTGACCAGCAGGAGCTACAATGGTGAGTACCCCTTTCGTCTTCCATTTATGTTAAACACTTCCTATTTCATGTCTAACAGTACTCGATTTAACAAATAACCATAAATAAATACAGTGTGGGCAGTCACGTTAACATATGTGATTATCCTGCCTAATATGTTTATCACAAATATGTCACTAATCACTAATATGTTTATTTGTTTATCACAACACCTTTGGACCTTCAGCAATCGATTATTTACCTTCATCTACATAGAGACAGAACGATGGTGTCTTAAACATCTCATTCATTTCACCAAATAACTTCACGCAGGTGGATAACGGCCGTCTCGGTCACGCTATGTTGCGTGATGCAGTTTTGAAGAACCAAATGCATTTATTCAATGAATAAGTCAAGCTAGTTCTATGTTTATGATGTTGTAAGTTACGGTACCGATTGAAGTTGAGTTCGAAGCCAGTGGAAAACAGCGCTGCGTTTGTGCTCTCCAGGTACAAATGTTGTGATCTCTGACTGACGACCGGGCGAGACTCGAGTAAGAGATGTCCAAACGAGCTCCGGCAGGGCGGGCCAAGGCGGAGCGAACGGACGCCCTTCAGGCCGCCAATGACGAGCTGAGAACCAAACTGATGGACGTCCAGTTAGAACTTCAGCAGGAGAAGAACAAGGTGAAAACCTCAACAGACAGACACTGCCTGCCTCCCTGCCTGCCTCCCTGCCTGCCTCCCTGCCTGCCTCCCTCCCTCCCAGTTTTCCCGATGTAGATTAGACATGCGTGTGCCATGACTGTGTCAGCCTACATCAACAAATGCACCGAGGACGTCAGCACCACTAAGAATATCATCACCCGGGGCAAGCAACGACCCTGGATGACTGAGGAGGTACGTCAAACGCTACGAGCGCGGAACTCTGCCTTCAAGTCTGGCGACAAGGAGACACTGAGGACAGCGAGAGCCAACTTGAACCGTGCCATCAGGATAGCGAAGCGAGACCGCAGTCGAAAATTTCAGGATCGTTTCCACGACGTCAAAAACATCAGGAGTATGTGGCAAGGCATACGGGCGATTACAGACTACAACTCACCCTCCCCCCCCCCGGTGGGTGTAGTTGATGCTGACTTTCTAAATGGTCTAAATAACTTCTTTGGGAGGTTCGAGGCACTAAACGGCACTCCAGCAGTTAAAACTGTCCCCCATCAGGAAGAGGAGGTACTCTGCCTTGACTCCGCCGATGTGTTGAAGACCCTGAGGAGAGTCAACCCCTGTAAGGCCCCTGGCCCCGACAACATTCCTGGGCGTGTGTTCAGGGAATGTGCAAGTCATCTGGCTGGGGTCATCACAGACATTTTTAACACCTCGCTGGGCCAAGCCACAGTGCCGGCGTGCTTTAAGACTGCCTCCATCATTCCGGTGCCGAAGAAACCTCAAATCACCTCATTTAATGATTACCGGCCTGTTGCACTGACTCCGGTTATGATGAAGTGCTTCGAAAGGCTGCTTAAAGGTCACATCGTTTCCAGACTCCCCCTATTATTTGACCCGTTCCAGTTTGCCGACCGGCAAAACCGCTCCACTCAGGACGCCATCTCCTCCGTTCTTCACCTGAGCCTGGCTCACCTGGAGGAGAAGAACACCCATGTGCGGAGGCTGTTCCTGGACTTCAGCTCAGCGTTTAACACCATCATCCCACAGCATCTGGTAGGAAAATTGGAACACCTGGGCTTCAACACCCCCCTTCGCAACTGGCTGCTAGACTTCCTCACCAACAGACCTCAGTCAGTCCGGGTCGGACAGAACACCTCTGATGTCATCACCCTCAGCACAGGCTCCCTTCAGGGCTGCGTCCTGAGCCCCCTGCTGTGCACCCTGATGACACACGACTGCGTCCTCAGGTTCACCACCAATCACATCGTGAAGTCAGCAGACGACACAACGGTGGTGGGGCTCATCAGAGACAACAACGACCTGGACTACAGAGAGGAGGTGGAGCAGCTGGTGGGCTGGTGCAGAGAAAACAGCCTGATCCTGAATGAGGAGAAGATGAAGGAGATCATCGTCGACTTCAGGAAAAAACAGCCTCACCACGCTCCACTGATCATCAACAGCTCAGCTGTGGAGGTGGTCAGCACCACCAAATTCCTGGGGGTCCACATCACAGAAGACCTCACCTGGACTATGAACACTACGGCACTGGTCAAGAGGGCACAGAAGCGCTTGTACTTCCTGCGGAGGATGAGGAGAGCCCACCTGCCCCCACCCATCATGAGGACGTTCTACAGGAGCACCATAGAGAGCATTCTGACAAGCTGTCTCTCTGTGTGGTGTGGAGGCTGCACCGCCTCCGATTGGAAGAACGTGAGGAGAGTGGTGAGGACAGCAGAGAGGATCATAGGGGCTCCTCTTCCCTCCATTCAGGACATTTCATCTCAGCGCTGCATGTCCCGTGCCCGTAACATCATCAATGACCCATCACACCCCCACCATGGACTGTTCTCCCTGCTGCCCTCTGGGAAGAGGTTTGCAGCATCCGCTGCAGGTCCACCAGGTTCTGCAACAGCTTTTTCCCTGCTGTCATCAGACTGTTGAACACTAGAACTGTTGAGCTCTAAACTGAACTCTGCATCACACATTCACAGAACTGTACTTTATGACACTACGGACCTCTATCTTGCACTATCTCGCACTACCAACTTTACTGAACTTGTATAAACCCTTTAAATAGAAGTTTAATACATGGTTTAGCATTCCTCTGCACACTCTTGAATACTGTTTTGCCTACTTGCACTATTGCATAATTATCACTGCTGCACTTTATACTTATTTTTAATATATATATATATATATATAGTATATATGTATATATATATATTTTCATAGGGTATGTTACTTCTATTCAACTGCAATATCACTACTTTGTTGTAAGACGTATGCAACGGAATTTCGTTTTGTATGCACCATGTGCAGACAAGATGACAATAAAGTTTGTCTAAGTCTAAGTCTAAGTCATGTCAGGTCAGCTGTCTGGAGAGAGAGAGAAGTCAGGACCTGCGGGCGGAGCACCACCGTGCCACCGCCGCCATGACGGAACTCAAAAGCAAACTCCATGAGGAGAAGCAGAAAGAGTTAGCCATTACCAGGGAGACATTACTGCGGCAGCATGAAATGGAGCTGATGAGAGTGATCAAAATCAAAGATGGAGAGATCCAGCGACTGAATGCCTTGGTCCTCAGCCTGAGGGACGGCTCCATGGACAAGGTGATCCGCTCTATCCGTGTCTGACTATCCGCACGCCACGTCGGGCTTCGATGCGGCCGCTACCGTATTGTGTAGCTTGTCCCCAGTAAGCGTCGCGGCGCTCCGTTGCGGTCTCAACGGCCCGGTGTGGCGCAATGTCTGCTCAGGTGAGGAGGGGGGGCGCTTTGCTGGCGGAGGTGGAGGAGACGCGGCGGTGTCGGGAGACCGAGCGGTGTCGCCTCCACCAGGAGCGCGGAAGAAGCCCTGGCAGCGGCCCAGCAGGCCTGGCAGTCCCGAGCGGCCGAGCTCCGATCGGCTCATCACCAGCATCGGGAGGAGCTGAGCCGAACCAAGAGAGACTGCGAGAGGGAGATCCGCCGACTGGTAGGACTGATCAGATGCGCGGTGCGTGGCTATGTTCCCAATTTCGTTGTATACCTGCAGTGCAATGACACCTAAGGCATTCTATTCTATTCTATTTCACAAGAAGAAAATGTCCGGTTGCCCGCTTCGCTTTTGTCACAGCAAAGGTGTTCTAGTCGATTCAAGAAAAAAATTGGCCGGTTGCTCTCTTTGTTTTTGTCACAATTCTGGCAAATGAGTTTGCCCGCCTGCCTGAGCGCTCCCCGTTTGTACATCCAGACGGATGAGATCAAGCTGAAAGACAGAGCGGTTAGTGTTTTGGATGAAGCCCTGGGGCCGGCCACGTCCACCGCCTTCAGCTGCAGACTCAGGCTGCCGAGCAGCAGATCGCTGCCCTGAGGGATTCCCAAAGGGCGGGCCTAAACTACCCTGGAAGTGGGGTCAACGCCGCTACTAGCAATCCTCTTCATTGCGTAAGCCACCTCATCACACACTTGCAGTACGCATGACTTAGTTCGTTGCTGGAGGAAGGTAGCACAAAAACAGTTTTGAACTTTGAACGAGTGCTTGTGTGTGTGTGTTGCGGGGCGTTTTCAGTCTCAGGAGGATCGGGACACGCGACGGTTTCATCTGAAAATCGCTGAGCTCAGCGCAGTCATCAGGAAACTGGAGGATCGAAACGCCCTGCTTTCTGAAGAGCGCAATGAACTGGTAATTTATTGACGGCACGCTTGAAGGTTTGCGCTACGTTTGATGCGCGCCATCCAGCGAGGCACCCATTGCGCTTGCTTATTAGTTGAGCGGCGCGGCGAGTCGGTTGCCTGGTAGATGTCTTTTATTGGGAGCCAAAGCCACGATTCCGTCCAAACCGATGCAAAAGGAATGGATACGTTCTGGCCCGCGTGTTGTGCGTCTTTCACATCCCGCACTTCATGCTTGCAGCTAAAGCGACTGAGAGAAACAGAAAGCCAGTTTCTCCCACTCCTGTACAAAAACAAACGCCTGAGCAGGAAGAATGAAGAACTCTCGCTGGTGCTGTGTCGCCTTGAAAACAAAGTGCGCTTTGTCACCCAGGAGAACGAGGAGATGGCAAGCTTGGTAAGTCGACGCGGACAACGGCGGCGTGCCAACAGAGTCCACTGCATTTGTGTTCCACAGAGAAGGCCTAGTTCGCTCAATGACCTGGACCGCGGTTGCGGCCAGCAGGACGGTGAAATGGAGTTCCTTCAAGTTGTGGAGCAGCGGCACATCATCGACGACTTGTCCAAGGTCTTCAGGCAGGCGACTCGGTGCACGTACGGCAGCGCCGCGCTCGCTCGCTGTCGCCAGGAAACCTTTTCCGTCCAAAGCTTGGCCGGCGGCCGCCATCCAAAAAATTGGCCCCTTAAATTCCGACCTTTCAAGCAGGAGCATTGTGCGCACGCGTTTGAACACGCTTTAGACTTGTTTTGCCGTTTTCAGCAGCTCAAAGCTCCCGTTTTGTCAGCGCCTTTGCCACTCGCTGTGCGCTGAAAACGACGGACTTGCCCGGCTGCTCAGCCCGTCAACCATGAGCCGCGAGCGCGACGTCATTGTCCGTAGGCAGCTAGTGGCAAAATGCACCCTGTTAGAGTTGCGCTCGCTCCAACTTATTTTGCAAGAACCACACGGGAGACAAGTAAGTTCTTTTGGACACCTGCAGGTGGAGAGTCCATCCGTTGTACGAATGAAGTCTGACTCTCGGCTCCTGCACGAGCATTTTAATTAAGAGAAACAGGGTGGGTGTAAGAGTGGATTGAATAGAGGAAGCCCTTGACCTCTAGTCAAAACATAGCAAGGGGTGTTTTACGACTTTGTGTAGGAAGGGATAAGCGATAGGGATAAATAAGGGATAAATAATATTATTTATTACAGGTCGCAGTCAAAGTCAAAGCAACACAATGATACGATAAAGATAATCTGGAAAACCCTGACACACCCTGTAGTTGTCACTTTTGGAAAAGACGAGCGTCCCTCCAATCATCGCCGGTGACGTGTTTTTCAGGCTCTGGAGACAGGAGCTCATGTCAGAAATGTCATTGTGAGTCGCGTTTGTTTCTGCGCCGGAGCCGTTCGTTCCCTTTGCATCCAAAGAATCTCAAAGGCGGATTATTTGTGTCGACAGGAGAGAGATTTGCTGCTACGATACCGACGTCGAGAATCTCTGAGGAGGAACAAAGCGTGAGGTCCTGCAAGGTGAGTCTGTTTGTTTGCGGCTGCTTGGTGTTGCGCAAGATGAAATGGCCTTTTTCTCGCTATCGTTCCTCTCGTCGATTCATCGTGAGGTGTCGCTTCAGTTTGTTCAGAGAGATGTTTGCTTCCGCGCCCGCAGGTCATCGAAACATTTTACGGCTACGACGAAGACGTGTTGGTGGACTCGGACGGATCGTCCTTGTCTTTTCACACCGACAGAACCCCCGACACGGAACCCGAAGAGGTAGCCCGCCATTTCTGCCAGCGTATTGGCACCAAACATTCCTCTTCAGCCTGGAATCGGACTCGTCTTTGCGTCGCGGGTGCTTTGTCGCCGGTCTGACTGATTCTGGTACTAGTGCTGTGTTGCATTGGTGTGTGCATGAAGAGGCGGAGCTTCGCTACCGCCAGCTGACGCAAGAATATCAAGCGCTGCAACGAGCCTACGCTCTGCTAGCCCAGACCAGCGAAAGGGGACTACGACGCCGAGAAGGAGATCAAGGTGGCGCCCCTTCCCGCAACCCCCGGCCGGGTCGCAGCCTCCCCGTTCTCACCCAGCCTCGGGTGTTCTCTGGTCTGAAAGGAGGAGGAGGAGCCTCCCTCCTCCTCCTTTCAGACCAGAGAAAAGCTGATGGTAGAAATGGGTCACTATCAAAGCAGAGTAGCAGATCTGGAGTCAGCGCTGAAGCAACAAGGACAGGTAAGCTCATCAATGAGCACACCTTTTTCTCAGACAAAATAGCTACATTCTTCAGTCACTCATCCGTCTGGCATTACTGGACCAACGCCCCCCCCCCCCCCCCCCCGAACGTGGCTGGGAAAATGCGGAGAAAAGCAAATGTCATTTTCCAGTCAACCAAAGAATTTGTGGATGAAAATGACACAACATTCCAAAGCTGTCCACGCGTTTGTCTCTTCTAGAATGTCAAGTGGGTGGAGGAGAAGCAGCTGCTGCGTCAGAGCAATCAGCAGTTGGCCGAAAAGGTGACGGAAAGAAAGGCGCTGGGCGGAGTCGCTTGGCGTCACACCTGTCGGGAAGCCCCGCAGATGAGGTCTGACTGTCTTTTCAGGTCAGGCGGATGGAGGCGGAAGAAGCGCGTCTGAAAGAGCACATCCAGGATATCCGAGATCAAAACGAACTGCTTGAGTTCCGCATCCTGGAGCTGGAGGTGGGAAGACTCGCACAAGCGTGTTGAGGCCAGAGATGTGACGGACGGACGGACGGACGGACGGATGCATGCCTCTGCCTTTCAGGAGAGGGAGTGGCGCTCCCCCGTCTTGAAGTTTCTGCAAGTCCGTTTCCCAGACGGCCTCAGCCCTTTGCAGATCTACTGCGAGGCCGAGGGCGTGAGCGTACGTAAGGCGTCCCTCGCAACCCTAACCTTAACCCGAGGTCCCAGAACACCTTACATTGCTCCTTGCGCCTTTCCCCCGGACATCGTCATCAGTGATCTGATGAAGAAGCTGGACATCCTGGGCTATAACGCCGTAAGTGTATGTCGAACTCCTTATGTTCGCACTCCACGAGACTCGGCGGCTCAAATGTGACTTTTGGAAGGCTTTGCGCTGAAAGAAGCTTGTTGACGCTGTGCCTTTGGGCTCTTGCAGAATCTCACCAACGAGGAGCAGGTGGTCGTGATTCACGCCAGGACCCTTCTCACCCTAGCCGAGAAGGTAACGCGCACGTCCACGCACGCTCTCGCATTCTGCTTATGTGACAGCAGCCTTTCCTCAGTGGTTAGAATACATCAAAGTGACCAAGTCAGCACTTCAACAGAAGATGTTGGACATTGAAAGTGAGAAGGTAGACAGACACGCGACATCAGCCAAGGGGAACTCCGGCAATGTGCCCCAACAATTCTGACCTTGAGCTGTGCTAGGATATGTTCTGCAAGCAGAAGGGCTACCTGGATGAAGAGTTGGACTTCAGGAAGTGTTCCATGGACCAGGCTCATAAGGTAAGCCGCCCTCAAATCTCCCGCCGGACCACTGATGGACGAGGATTGCGGCCCAGAGGATCCTGGAGCTGGAGGCCATGTTGTACGAGGCGCTACCGCAGCGGGACTGCCCCGCCACGGACGGCGAAAAAGCCAGCCACGCTGGCGTGAATGACGTGCTGACGGCGGATCAGAGAGAAGAGCTTAGGAGCGCCGTGGACCAATGGAAGCGAGCCCTGATGTGCGAGTTGAGGGAGCGCGACGCTTGCATCCTCCAAGAGAGAATGGATCTGCTGCACAGCGCGCAACAGGTAAGGGCCCAAAGCCAGCCCGGCACTTACTTGCACGCTTACTGGCTTTTGAATGCCACTTTCCATTTGTCCGTCCTAGAGGAACAAAGAGCTGAAAGAATTCATCGAAGCTCAGAAGAGACAAATCAAACAATTGGAGGAGAAGTTTCTGTTTCTCTTTCTATTCTTCTCCTTGGCCTTCATTCTGTGGCCCTAACACCAGCTGGTGAGTGAGCTCCAGCGGCACCGCACTCGACACCTCCGATACACTGCCAGCCGGTCTCAGACGTTGGCAGACGCTCCGATGCCAACGTATACCCCCCGCCACGGTGACAGAGGCACCGCGTCACACCGGCGCTCATCCAATCAGAAGGCAGGAAAAGCAAATTCACATGCAGGGCACTTTTGAACCAGAAGAGAGCGCCACAAAAAACGGTTGTTGCCCCAAACGCGCACTAAAAAGGGTCAGAATAACAAGAGTCCCACTGGCCAGCCGGGGCCACCCGTCCAGCTGTTTCTTCAGGGGGGAAAAAAATTGGAGTCACCGGTGAGTACATTTTGCATTTAGCTCTGCTTTTCTGCTTCTGTCTTCAAGTGTGTGGCATCCTGCGATCAAAGAGTCAGCCAACCCCAAAGCGGTTGACCTCAACGTCCCACCACCATGCCTACCAGAGCAGGTGACGTGATGCTTTGGACATCCTTCCGTCTCAGATGCCCAAAAGTACTCTTTGCCACATCTGCGGCAATACGGTGTCTTTTCAAAGGTGCAAATAAATCCAGCGTGGGCGGAACACGCACGTCTTCGGTTTTTCCCGCTTTGTTTGTGTGACAGCTGTTGTGAAAATTTTATACAAATAAAGTTGTATAGTACAGGTTTGGCCAAGCCGCAACTCCCGAACCGCATGCGGCTCTTTTATGTTCATATCAACATTTGTGTGTGTGTGTGTGTGGGGGGGGGGGGGGGGGGGGGGTTGTGCGTGTTGGCTTCACTTGAGTTCAATTTGGTATTTTGGTCAAAAGCGCATGTGGTGAAATTCCACAAAGTAGGATGGGCAAACACATTTCTTTAAACTATGAGTGTCAATTGGGCTCTCGAAATGGCAGGGAAAAGATGCACAGCAAAACGAAAATACGTAGATGAACACAGGACGTTTTAATCAGAGTGGGAAAGTTTCTATTTTTTGTTGAACGTGATGGCAAACCATTCTGCCTGATATGTCAGACCTCAGCGCATTTCAAAGATTCAAATCTTCAGCGCCATGCACTTCAGCTCACTCCATGCTAACATTGATCAGGCGTCGAACCCGCATCATCATGCTTAAGAGGTGGCCATGCTAACCAGTGCGCCATTATGTCAACGCATAATAACTAAGTCTACTGGTCAAAACAGCGGTTACTATATGACGTCGCTACGTCGTGGTCACGTGACGCAGACAAGACGTCAATGGACGTGGGCAGAGTTAACTTGTTTAAAAGGGAGTAGGCAGAAGAAATATTTAATTTATTTAAATCTATTTTGAGTGCACACCATTATGCCAATGCATAACAACTGTAAATCTACTAAACAAAACAGCGGTTGCTATATGACATCTGCCACGTCGTGGTCACGTGACATACGTGACGTCGATGGGCGTAACTTTCGCCGGAATTCAAATCCGCGGGGAGAGTTAACTTGTTTAAAAGAGAGTGGGCAGAAGAATTATTTAATTTATTTAAATCTATTTGGTGTGTGCGCCATTATGTCAATGCATAACAACTGTAAGTCTACTAAACAAAACAGCGGTTGCTATTTGACGTCTGCCACGTCGTGGTCACGTGACGCGGACGTGACGTCGACGCCTACTTTACATCCCACCGATCACAGGACTCCTCGGCTGCATAACCGTGCCCCCTTCCCAACCAATCGGATTTGCTATACGCGAAAACGACGCCAATGGAAAGAGCTTCCGCCCAAATTTAAATCCGTGGGCGTGGCTCGCAGCAGGAAGTAGGAAAATGGCGGCGATGTTGACAAAGACACAGCGGATGGTAACATACGACTAACAAGAGAAATATTTTTATTTTCTGCTTGCAACTGGACCGTCCAGAGCGTACACGGTAAGTACAACTCATCGTTTTTAAAAAGAAGTACTTTTGTTGCCCTGAAAAGCGAGTGAGCGTGGCGTTTGTGGGGGACGTCGAATTTCGACGATTCTTTCTGGTCAACGGTTGTAAATGATTGTGTTGATTAAAAAAGAAAACTTGATGTAACTCTACTTTTAACTGCCGTTTCAGATAGATTTGGAATTGCATCACATCCAATTTTGCCTAGAGCGTACACGGTAAGTAACACTCGTTGTGTTTAAGGAGATTTACGTTTGTAATAGCAGAAGTGTAGCCGCGTTGCGTTGTACGTGTGAATGTTGGTCCGGGCGAAATGTTAATGTTTAATTTCATTCCTTTAGGTTCCACGGTGTTTGTTGGCTGCAAGTTTTCCACTGCAAGAAGAGGCTCATATCATTGACCAGGAGCGAGCTACAATGGTGAGTAGCCATAACATTTATGTTAAACACTTCCTATTTCATGTCTAACAGTACTTGATTTAACAAATAACCATAAATAAATACAGTGTGGGCACTGAAGTTAACATATGTGATTATACTGCCTAATCTGTCACCGAGTAGATTGTTGCAAAGTAATATAAGATCCAAAGTTGTAATTCAGAATAGTTTTCAAAAGAAGGCCATTAGAATTATATACAAGTCTGATTACCCTGAACAAGCTATTAATTAAATCACAAATTCTTCAATTCAAAGATTTGGTAGATTATCAGACAAATAATGTCTAACAGTAATTGATTTAACACATCACGATAAGTAGATTGAGTGTGGGCACTCTCAAGTTAACATATGTGATTATACTGCCTAATCTGTTACAGAGTATGTTGTTGCCAAGTAATGTAGAATAGATCCAAAGTAGTAATCCAGAATAGTTTTGAAGAGGCCATTAGAATGATAAACAAATCTGATTACCTTGAACATAATAACAAGCTAAGTGTTTAATATGTCCTATGAAGTCAAAATTGGGCACCATCATGTGGTGAAATTTGGAATTGCATCACATCCAATTTTGCCTGGGAACAAACAGATTACATAAATCTTAGTTTTGAATAAGCCACTCCTTCTCAAACAAGTAAACTCTGCCCATTTTGCGCAGTAGATGTTCTGTTAATATCTAGTATTTATACAAAGTCATAATTTAAATTGCTTTCAACCTTCATTCATCGGTTCAACCAACATTACTCGCTCTTATTACCAACTTGTATTGATTTAACTAAGCGTTTAATACTTCCTATCAGGTCTCAAATCGAGATTTGGCAAAATACAATTTCAGCAAATCCAATTTTGCCAGGGAACAAAAATAGATTAAATAAACTAAATAAGTCCTCTTCCCATTAAATAAATCAGAAAAGTCTGTCTTGTAACCAGTCCTCTTCAAACAAGTAAAGTCTGCCCATTTTGTGCCGTAGATTTTGTGTCTATGCCTAGTATTTAAACAAAATCATAATTTAAACGACTTCTTTCCTTCATTCACTTTGGAAATTTGGAATTGCAGCAAATCGAATTTTGGCAGGGAACAAAAATAGATCAATTAAACTAAATAAGTCTTCTTCCCATTAAATAAATTAAAAAAGTCTGTCTTGTAACCAGTCCTTTTCAAACAAGTAAAGTCTGCCCATTTTGTGCCGTCGATTTTGTGTTAATGCCTAGTATTTATACAAAATCATAATTTAAAGGACTTCATTCCTTCATTCACTTTGGAAATTTGGAATTGCAGCACATCAAATTTTGCCTGGGAAGAAAAGTAGATTAAATAAATTTAATAAGTCTTACTACTTCCCATTAAATAAATTAAATACGTCTTACTTGTTCCCACTCCTTTTCAAAACAGTAGTTTAAAACGAGGGCCCTTCACTCAATCTTTAACCCCAACCCCGCACGTTGTGTTGTATCTGTGAATGTTGGTTGTGGCCAAATGATAGTTTTCTTTCATTCGTTTAGGTTCCAAGAAAACTTGATGTAACTCTACTTTTAACTGCCGTTTCAGATAAGCGGGTATTACGTCGCAGTCATGTGCCGCGGATATGACGTAATTGCCCGAACCTCCGCCAAAATTCAAATCTGTTGGCGCGATGGCCGTGAGCCACTGAGCAGCGACGATTATCAACAGAAATATCTTTATTTTCTGCTTGCAACTGGACCGTCTAGAGCGTACACGGTAAGTAACACTCATTGTGTTTAAGGAGATTTACGTTTGTAATAGCAGAAGTGTAGCCGCGTTGCGTTGTACGTGTGAAAATTGGTCGAGGCGAAATGTTAATGTTTAATTTCATTCCTTTAGGTTCCACGGTGTTTGTTGGCTGCAAGTTTTCCACTGCAAGAAGAGGCTCGTATCATTGACCAGGAGCGAGCTACAATGGTGAGTAGCCATAACATTTATGTTAAACACTTCCTATTTCATGTCTAACAGTACTTGATTTAACAAATAACCATAAATAAATACAGTGTGGGCACTGAAGTTAACATATGTGATTATACTGCCTAATCTGTCACGGAGTAGATTGTTGCAAAGTAATATAAGATCCAAAGTTGTAATTCAGAATAGTTTTCAAAAGAAGGCCATTAGAATTATATACAAGTCTGATTACCCTGAACAAGCTATTAATTAAATCACAAATTCTTCAATTCAAAGATTTGGTAGATTATCAGACAAATAATGTCTAACAGTAATTGATTTAACACATCACGATAAGTAGATTGAGTGTGGGCACTCTCAAGTTAACATATGTGATTATACTGCCTAATCTGTTACAGAGTATGTTGTTGCCAAGTAATGTAGAATAGATCCAAAGTAGTAATCCAGAATAGTTTTGAAGAGGCCATTAGAATGATAAACAAATCTGATTACCTTGAACATAATAACAAGCTAAGTGTTTAATATGTCCTATGAAGTCAAAATTGGGCACCATCATGTGGTGAAATTTGGAATTGCATCACATCCAATTTTGCCTGGGAACAAACAGATTACATAAATCTTAGTTTTGAATAAGCCACTCCTTCTCAAACAAGTAAACTCTGCCCATTTTGCGCAGTAGATGTTCTGTTAATATCTAGTATTTATACAAAGTCATAATTTAAATTGCTTTCAACCTTCATTCATCGGTTCAACCAACATTACTCGCTCTTATTACCAACTTGTATTGATTTAACTAAGCGTTTAATACTTCCTATCAGGTCTCAAATCGAGATTTGGCAAAATACAATTTCAGCAAATCCAATTTTGCCAGGGAACAAAAATAGATTAAATAAACTAAATAAGTCCTCTTCCCATTAAATAAATCAGAAAAGTCTGTCTTGTAACCAGTCCTCTTCAAACAAGTAAAGTCTGCCCATTTTGTGCCGTAGATTTTGTGTCTATGCCTAGTATTTAAACAAAATCATAATTTAAACGACTTCTTTCCTTCATTCACTTTGGAAATTTGGAATTGCAGCAAATCGAATTTTGGCAGGGAACAAAAATAGATCAATTAAACTAAATAAGTCTTCTTCCCATTAAATAAATTAAAAAAGTCTGTCTTGTAACCAGTCCTTTTCAAACAAGTAAAGTCTGCCCATTTTGTGCCGTCGATTTTGTGTTAATGCCTAGTATTTATACAAAATCATAATTTAAAGGACTTCATTCCTTCATTCACTTTGGAAATTTGGAATTGCAGCACATCAAATTTTGCCTGGGAAGAAAAGTAGATTAAATAAATTTAATAAGTCTTACTACTTCCCATTAAATAAATTAAATACGTCTTACTTGTTCCCACTCCTTTTCAAAACAGTAGTTTAAAACGAGGGCCCTTCACTCAATCTTTAACCTCAACCCCGCACGTTGTGTTGTATCTGTGAATGTTGGTTGTGGCCAAATGATAGTTTTCTTTCATTCGTTTAGGTTCCAAGAAAACTTGATGTAACTCTACTTTTAACTGCCGTTTCAGATAAGCGGGTATTACGTCGCAGTCAAATGCCGCGGATATGACGTAATTGCCCGAACCTCCGCCAAAATTCAAATCTGTTGGCGCGATGGCCGTGAGCCACTGAGCAGCGACGATTATCAACAGAAATATCTTTATTTTCTGCTTGCAACTGGACCGTCTAGAGCGTACACGGTAAGTAACACTCATTGTGTTTAAGGAGATTTACGTTTGTAATAGCAGAAGTGTAGCCGCGTTGCGTTGTACGTGTGAAAATTGGTCGAGGCGAAATGTTAATGTTTAATTTCATTCCTTTAGGTTCCACGGTGTTTGTTGGCTGCAAGTTTTCCACTGCAAGAAGAGGCTCGTATCATTGACCAGGAGCGAGCTACAATGGTGAGTAGCCATAACATTTATGTTAAACACTTCCTATTTCATGTCTAACAGTACTTGATTTAACAAATAACCATAAATAAATACAGTGTGGGCACTGAAGTTAACATATGTGATTATACTGCCTAATCTGTCACGGAGTAGATTGTTGCAAAGTAATATAAGATCCAAAGTTGTAATTCAGAATAGTTTTCAAAAGAAGGCCATTAGAATTATATACAAGTCTGATTACCCTGAACAAGCTATTAATTAAATCACAAATTCTTCAATTCAAAGATTTGGTAGATTATCAGACAAATAATGTCTAACAGTAATTGATTTAACACATCACGATAAGTAGATTGAGTGTGGGCACTCTCAAGTTAACATATGTGATTATACTGCCTAATCTGTTACAGAGTATGTTGTTGCCAAGTAATGTAGAATAGATCCAAAGTAGTAATCCAGAATAGTTTTGAAGAGGCCATTAGAATGATAAACAAATCTGATTACCTTGAACATAATAACAAGCTAAGTGTTTAATATGTCCTATGAAGTCAAAATTGGGCACCATCATGTGGTGAAATTTGGAATTGCATCACATCCAATTTTGCCTGGGAACAAACAGATTACATAAATCTTAGTTTTGAATAAGCCACTCCTTCTCAAACAAGTAAACTCTGCCCATTTTGCGCAGTAGATGTTCTGTTAATATCTAGTATTTATACAAAGTCATAATTTAAATTGCTTTCAACCTTCATTCATCGGTTCAACCAACATTACTCGCTCTTATTACCAACTTGTATTGATTTAACTAAGCGTTTAATACTTCCTATCAGGTCTCAAATCGAGATTTGGCAAAATACAATTTCAGCAAATCCAATTTTGCCAGGGAACAAAAATAGATTAAATAAACTAAATAAGTCCTCTTCCCATTAAATAAATCAGAAAAGTCTGTCTTGTAACCAGTCCTCTTCAAACAAGTAAAGTCTGCCCATTTTGTGCCGTAGATTTTGTGTCTATGCCTAGTATTTAAACAAAATCATAATTTAAACGACTTCTTTCCTTCATTCACTTTGGAAATTTGGAATTGCAGCAAATCGAATTTTGGCAGGGAACAAAAATAGATCAATTAAACTAAATAAGTCTTCTTCCCATTAAATAAATTAAAAAAGTCTGTCTTGTAACCAGTCCTTTTCAAACAAGTAAAGTCTGCCCATTTTGTGCCGTCGATTTTGTGTTAATGCCTAGTATTTATACAAAATCATAATTTAAAGGACTTCATTCCTTCATTCACTTTGGAAATTTGGAATTGCAGCACATCAAATTTTGCCTGGGAAGAAAAGTAGATTAAATAAATTTAATAAGTCTTACTACTTCCCATTAAATAAATTAAATACGTCTTACTTGTTCCCACTCCTTTTCAAAACAGTAGTTTAAAACGAGGGCCCTTCACTCAATCTTTAACCCCAACCCCGCACGTTGTGTTGTATCTGTGAATGTTGGTTGTGGCCAAATGATAGTTTTCTTTCATTCGTTTAGGTTCCAAGAAAACTTGATGTAACTCTACTTTTAACTGCCGTTTCAGATAAGCGGGTATTACGTCGCAGTCATGTGCCGTGGATATGACGTAATTGCCCGAACCTCCGCCAAAATTCAAATCTGTTGGCGCGATGGCCGTGAGCCACTGAGCAGCGACGATTATCAACAGAAATATCTTTATTTTCTGCTTGCAACTGGACCGTCTAGAGCGTACACGGTAAGTAACACTCATTGTGTTTAAGGAGATTTACGTTTGTAATAGCAGAAGTGTAGCCGCGTTGCGTTGTACGTGTGAAAATTGGTCGAGGCGAAATGTTAATGTTTAATTTCATTCCTTTAGGTTCCACGGTGTTTGTTGGCTGCAAGTTTTCCACTGCAAGAAGAGGCTCGTATCATTGACCAGGAGCGAGCTACAATGGTGAGTAGCCATAACATTTATGTTAAACACTTCCTATTTCATGTCTAACAGTACTTGATTTAACAAATAACCATAAATAAATACAGTGTGGGCACTGAAGTTAACATATGTGATTATACTGCCTAATCTGTCACGGAGTAGATTGTTGCAAAGTAATATAAGATCCAAAGTTGTAATTCAGAATAGTTTTCAAAAGAAGGCCATTAGAATTATATACAAGTCTGATTACCCTTAACATAACAACAAGCTATTAATTAAATCACAAATTCTTCAATTCAAAGATTTGGTAGATTATCAGACAAATAATGTTTAACAGTAATTGATTTAACACATCACGATAAGTAGATTGAGTGTGGGCACTCTCAAGTTAACAGATATGATTATACTGCCTAATCTGTTACAGAGTATGTTGTTGCCAAGTAATGTAGAATAGATCCAAAGTAGTAATCCAGAATAGTTTTGAAGAGGCCATTAGAATAATAAACAAATCTGATTACCTTGAACATAATAACAAGCTAAGTGTTTAATATGTCCTATGAAGTCAAAATTGGGCACCATCATGTGGTGAAATTTGGAATTGCATCACATCCAATTTTGCCTGGGAACAAACAGATTAAATAAATCTTAGTTTTGAATAAGCCACTCCTTCTCAAACAAGTAAACTCTGCCCATTTCGCGCAGTAGATGTTCTGTTAATATCTAGTATTTATACAAAGTCATAATTTAAATTGCTTTCAACCTTCATTCATCGGTTCAACCAACATTACTCGCTCTTATTACCAACTTGTATTGATTTAACTAAGCGTTTAATACTTCCTATCAGGTCTCAAGGCAAGATTTGGCAAAATACAATTTCAGCAAATCCAATTTTGCCAGGGAACAAAAATAGATTAAATAAACTAAATAAGTCTTCTTCCCATTAAATAAATCAGAAAAGTCTGTCTTGTAACCAGTCCTCTTCAAACAAGTAAAGTCTGCCCATTTTGTGCCGTAGATTTTGTGTCTATGCCTAGTATTTAAACAAAATCATAATTTAAACGACTTCTTTCCTTCATTCACTTTGGAAATTTGGAATTGCAGCAAATCGAATTTTGCCAGGGAACAAAAATAGATCAATTAAACTAAATAAGTCTTCTTCCCATTAAATAAATTAAAAAAGTCTGTCTTGTAACCAGTCCTTTTCAAACAAGTAAAGTCTGCCCATTTTGTGCCGTCGATTTTGTGTTAATGCCTAGTATTTATACAAAATCATAATTTAAAGGACTTCATTCCTTCATTCACTTTGGAAATTTGGAATTGCAGCACATCAAATTTTGCCTGGGAAGAAAAGTAGATTAAATAAATTTAATAAGTCTTACTACTTCCCATTAAATAAATTAAATACGTCTTACTTGTTCCCACTCCTTTACAAAAAAGTAGTTTAAAACGAGGTCCCTTCACTCAACCTTTAACCCTATTTATTCACCTTCTAGGCTAAGTGTTAAAGGCTAAGTGTTAAAGGCTAAGTGTTAGAGGCTAAGTGCCAGAGGCTAGGCGCCAGAGGCGAGTTTTTGTGGGCTGAAGTTTTAGTGGGGTTAGTGTGAATACAATCCAAAAGAATACAACAGAATACAATACAATAGAATATAATACATAGATTAAATTCAATAGCTCTTACTACTTCCCATTAAATAAATTAAATACGTCTTACTTGTTCCCAATCCTTTTCAAAAAAGTAGTTTAAAACGAGGGCCCTTCACTCAACCTTTAACCTCAACCCCGCACGTCACATTGTGTTGTATCTGTGAATGTTGGTTGTGGCCAAATGATAGTTTTCTTTCATTCGTTTAGGTTCCACGGTGTTTGTTGGCTATGTTTTCCACTGTCAGAAGGATGAAAATACAAAGTACAACGCTTGGACGTGGGCGAAGACGTCACCGGTGAGTCCTTCCTTCCTATTTATTTACCTTCTAGATGCTAGAGGCTAAGTGTTAGAGGCTAAGTGTTAGAGGCTAAGTGTTAAACACAATACGAACAACACAACGATACTGCACTGAACAACACGATACCGCACTGAGAAACACGATACCGCACTGAACAACACGATACCGCACTGAACAACACCATGCCGCACTGAACACCATGCCACACTGAACAACACCATCCCGCACTGAAAAACACCATGCCGCACTAAACAACACCATGCCGCACTGAACAACACCATGCCTCACTGAACGACACCATGCCGCACTGAAAGACACCATGCCGCACTGAACGACACCATGCCGCACTGAAAGACACCATCCCGCACTGAACACCATGCCGCACTGAACAACACCATCCTGCACTGAACAACACCATCCCGCACTGAACAACACCATGCCGCACTGAACAACATTATGCCGCACTGAACATTATGCCGCACTGAACAACACCATGCCGCACTGAACAACACCATGCCGCACTGAACAACATTATGCCGCACTGAACAACACCATGCCGCACTGAACAACACCATGCCGCACTGAACAACACCATGCCGCACTGAACAACATTATGCCGCACTGAACAACACCATGCCGCACTGAACAACACCATCCTGCACTGAACAACACCATTCCGCATTGAACACCATGCCGCACTGAACAACACCATCCCGCACTGAACAACACCATCCCGCACTGAACAACACCATGCCGCACTGAACAACATTATGCCGCACTGAACAACATTATGCCGCACTGAACAACACCATGCCGCACTGAACAACACCATGCCGCACTGAACAACACCATGCCGCACTGAACAACATTATAACGCACTGAACAACACCATCCCGCACTGAACAACACCATGCCGCACTAAACAACATTATGCCGCACTGAACAACATTATGCCGAAATGAACAACACCATGCCGCACTGAACAACACCATGCCGCACTGAACAACACCATCCTGCACTGAACAACACCATCCCGCACTGAACAACACCATGCCGCACTGAACAACACCATGCCGCACTGAACAACACCATGCCGCACTGAACAACACCATGCCGCACTGAACAACACCATGCCGCAATGAACAACACCATCCCGCACTGAACAACATTATGCCGCACTGAACAACATTATGCCGCACTGAACAACACCATGCCGCACTGAACAACACCATGCCGCACTGAACAACACCATCCTGCACTGAACAACACCATCCCGCACTGAACAACACCATGCCGCACTGAACAACATTATGGCGCACTGAACAACATTATGCCGCACTGAACAACACCATGCCGCACTGAACAACACCATGCCGCACTGAACAACACCATGCCGCAATGAACAACACCATCCCGCACTGAACAACACCATGCCGCACTGAGCAACACCATGCCGCACTGAACAACACCATCCTGCACTGAACAACACCATGCCGCACTGAACAACACCATTCCGCACTGAACAACACCATGCCGCACTGAACAACATTACGCCGCACTGAACAACACCATGCCGCACTGAACAACACCATGCCGCACTGAACAACACCATGCCGCATTGAACAACACCATGCCGCATTGAACAACACCATGCCGCACTGAACAACACCATCCTGCACTGAACAACACCATGCCGCATTGAACAACACCATGCCGCACTGAACAACACCATCCTGCACTGAACAACACCATCCCGCACTGAACAACACCATCCCGCATTGAACAACACCATCCTGCACTGAACAACACCATGCCGCACTGAACAACACCATGCCGCACTGAACAACACCATTCCGCACTGAACAACACCATGCCGCACTGAACAACACCATCCTGCACTGAACAACACCATCCCGCACTGAACAACACCATGCCGCATTGAACAACACCATCCTGCACTGAACAACACCATCCTGCACTGAACAACACCATGCCGCACTGAACAACACCATGCCGCACTGAACAACACCATGCCGCACTGAACAACACCATGCCGCACTGAACAACATTATGTCGCACTGAACAACACCATGCCGCACTGAACAACACCATGCCGCACTGAACAACATTATGCCGCACTGAAAAACACCATGCCGCACTGAACAACACCATCCCGCACTGAACAACACCATGCCGCATTGAACAACACCATGCCGCACTGAACAACACCATGCTGCACTGAACAACATTATGCTGCACTGAACAACACGATCCTGCATTGAACAACACCATGCCGCACTGAACAACACCATCCTGCACTGAACAACACCATCCTGCACTGAACAACACCACCCCGCACTGAACAACACGATCCCGCATTGAACACCATCCCGCACTGAACAACACCATGCCGCACTGAACAACACCATTCCGCACTGAACAACACCATGCCGCACTGAACAACACCATGCCGCACTGAACAACACCATGCCGCACTGAACAACACCATGCCGCACTGAACAACATTATGCCGCACTGAACAACACCATGCCGCACTGAACAACACCATCCCGCACTGAACAACACCATGCCGCATTGAACAACACCATGCCGCACTGAACAACACCATCCTGCACTGAACAACACCATCCCGCACTAAACAACACCATGCCGCACTGAACAACATTATGGCGCACTGGACAACATTATGCCGCACTGAACAACACCATGCCGCACTGAACAACACCATGCCGCACTGAACAACACCATGCCGCACTGAAGAACACCATGCCGCACTGAACAACATTATGCCGCACTGAACAACACCATGCCGCACTGAACAACACCATGCCGCACTGAACAACACGATCCCGCATTGAACAACACCATCCTGCACTGAACAACACCATGCCGCACTGAACAACACCATGCCGCACTGAACAACACCATTCCGCACTGAACAACACCATGCCGCACTGAACGACACCATCCTGCACTGAACAACACCATCCCGCACTGAACAACACCATGCCGCATTAAACAACACCATGCCGCACTGAACAACACCATCCTGCACTGAACAACACCATGCCGCACTGAACAACACCATGCCGCACTGAACAACACCATGCCGCACTGAACAACATTATGCCGCACTGAACAACATTATGCCGCACTAAACAACATTATGTCGCACTGAACAACACCATGCCGCACTGAACAACACCATGCTGCACTGAACAACATTATGCCGCACTGAACAACACGATCCCGCATTGAACAACACCATCCCGCAGTGAACAACACCATGCCGCATTGAACAACACCATGCCGCACTGAACAACACCATGCTGCACTGAACAACATTATGCTGCACTGAACAACACGATCCTGCATTGAACAACACCATGCCGCACTGAACAACACCATCCTGCACTGAACAACACCATGCCGCACTGAACAACACCATGCCGCACTGAACAAACCAGTCCTCTTCAAACAAGTAAAGTCTGCCCATTTTGTGCCGTAGATTTTGTGTCTATGCCTAGTATTTAAACAAAATCATAATTTAAACGACTTCTTTCCTTCATTCACTTTGGAAATTTGGAATTGCAGCAAATCGAATTTTGCCAGGGAACAAAAATAGATCAATTAAACTAAATAAGTCTTCTTCCCATTAAATAAATTAAAAAAGTCTGTCTTGTAACCAGTCCTTTTCAAACAAGTAAAGTCTGCCCATTTTGTGCCGTCGATTTTGTGTTAATGCCTAGTATTTATACAAAATCATAATTTAAAGGACTTCATTCCTTCATTCACTTTGGAAATTTGGAATTGCAGCACATCAAATTTTGCCTGGGAAGAAAAGTAGATTAAATAAATTTAATAAGTCTTACTACTTCCCATTAAATAAATTAAATACGTCTTACTTGTTCCCACTCCTTTACAAAAAAGTAGTTTAAAACGAGGTCCCTTCACTCAACCTTTAACCCTATTTATTCACCTTCTAGGCTAAGTGTTAAAGGCTAAGTGTTAAAGGCTAAGTGTTAGAGGCTAAGTGCCAGAGGCTAGGCGCCAGAGGCGAGTTTTTGTGGGCTGAAGTTTTAGTGGGGTTAGTGTGAATACAATCCAAAAGAATACAACAGAATACAATACAATAGAATATAATACATAGATTAAATTCAATAGCTCTTACTACTTCCCATTAAATAAATTAAATACGTCTTACTTGTTCCCAATCCTTTTCAAAAAAGTAGTTTAAAACGAGGGCCCTTCACTCAACCTTTAACCTCAACCCCGCACGTCACATTGTGTTGTATCTGTGAATGTTGGTTGTGGCCAAATGATAGTTTTCTTTCATTCGTTTAGGTTCCACGGTGTTTGTTGGCTATGTTTTCCACTGTCAGAAGGATGAAAATACAAAGTACAACGCTTGGACGTGGGCGAAGACGTCACCGGTGAGTCCTTCCTTCCTATTTATTTACCTTCTAGATGCTAGAGGCTAAGTGTTAGAGGCTAAGTGTTAGAGGCTAAGTGTTAAACACAATACGAACAACACAACGATACTGCACTGAACAACACGATACCGCACTGAGAAACACGATACCGCACTGAACAACACGATACCGCACTGAACAACACCATGCCGCACTGAACACCATGCCACACTGAACAACACCATCCCGCACTGAACAACACCATGCTGCACTAAACAACACCATGCCGCACTGAACAACACCATGCCTCACTGAACGACACCATGCCGCACTGAAAGACACCATGCCGCACTGAACGACACCATGCCGCACTGAAAGACACCATCCCGCACTGAACACCATGCCGCACTGAACAACACCATCCTGCACTGAACAACACCATCCCGCACTGAACAACACCATGCCGCACTGAACAACATTATGCCGCACTGAACATTATGCCGCACTGAACAACACCATGCCGCACTGAACAACACCATGCCGCACTGAACAACATTATGCCGCACTGAACAACACCATGCCGCACTGAACAACACCATGCCGCACTGAACAACACCATGCCGCACTGAACAACATTATGCCGCACTGAACAACACCATGCCGCACTGAACAACACCATCCTGCACTGAACAACACCATTCCGCATTGAACACCATGCCGCACTGAACAACACCATCCCGCACTGAACAACACCATCCCGCACTGAACAACACCATGCCGCACTGAACAACATTATGCCGCACTGAACAACATTATGCCGCACTGAACAACACCATGCCGCACTGAACAACACCATGCCGCACTGAACAACACCATGCCGCACTGAACAACATTATAACGCACTGAACAACACCATCCCGCACTGAACAACACCATGCCGCACTAAACATTATGCCGCACTGAACAACATTATGCCGAAATGAACAACACCATGCCGCACTGAACAACACCATGCCGCACTGAACAACACCATCCTGCACTGAACAACACCATCCCGCACTGAACAACACCATGCCGCACTGAACAACACCATGCCGCACTGAACAACATTATGGCGCACTGAACAACATTATGCCGCACTGAACAACACCATGCCGCACTGAACAACACCATGCCGCACTGAACAACACCATGCCGCATTGAACAACACCATGCCGCACTGAACAACACCATCCTGCACTGAACAACACCATGCCGCACTGAACAACACCATGCCGCACTGAACAACATTATGCCGCACTGAAAAACACCATGCCGCACTGAACAACACCATCCCGCACTGAACAACACCATGCCGCATTGAACAACACCATGCCGCACTGAACAACACCATGCTGCACTGAACAACATTATGCTGCACTGAACAACACGATCCTGCATTGAACAACACCATGCCGCACTGAACAACACCATCCTGCACTGAACAACACCATCCTGCACTGAACAACACCACCCCGCACTGAACAACACGATCCCGCATTGAACAACACCATCCCGCACTGAACAACACCATGCCACACTGAACAACACCATTCCGCACTGAACAACACCATGCCGCACTGAACAACACCATGCCGCACTGAACAACACCATGCCGCACTGAACAACACCATGCCGCACTGAACAACATTATGCCGCACTGAACAACACCATGCCGCACTGAACAACACCATCCCGCACTGAACAACACCATGCCGCATTGAACAACACCATGCCGCACTGAACAACACCATCCTGCACTGAACAACACCATCCCGCACTAAACAACACCATGCCGCACTGAACAACATTATGGCGCACTGGACAATATTATGCCGCACTGAACAACACCATGCCGCACTGAACAACACCATGCCGCACTGAACAACACCATGCCGCACTGAACAACACCATGCCGCACTGAACAACATTATGCCGCACTGAACAACACCATGCCGCACTGGACAACACCATGCCGCACTGAACAACACGATCCCGCATTGAACAACACCATCCTGCACTGAACAACACCATGCCGCACTGAACAACACCATGCCGCACTGAACAACACCATTCCGCACTGAACAACACCATGCCGCACTGAACAACACCATCCTGCACTGAACAACACCATCCCGCACTGAACAACACCATGCCGCATTGAACAACACCATGCCGCACTGAACAACACCATCCTGCATTGAACAACACCATGCCGCACTGAACAACACCATGCCGCACTGAACAACACCATGCCGCACTGAACAACATTATGCCGCACTGAACAACATTATGCCGCACTAAACAACATTATGTCGCACTGAACAACACCATGCCGCACTGAACAACACCATGCTGCACTGAACAACATTATGCCGCACTGAACAACACGATCCCGCATTGAACAACACCATCCCGCAGTGAACAACACCATGCCGCATTGAACAACACCATGCCGCACTGAACAACACCATGCTGCACTGAACAACATTATGCTGCACTGAACAACACGATCCTGCATTGAACAACACCATGCCGCACTGAACAACACCTTTCCACACTGAACAACACCATGCCGCACTGAACAACATTATGCCGCACTGAACAACACCATGCCGCACTGAACAACACCATGCCGCACTGAACAACACCATGCCGCACTGAACAACACCATGCCGCAATGAACAACACCATCCCGCACTGAACAACACCATGCCGCATTGAACAACACCATGCCGCACTGAACAACACCATCCCGCACTGAACAACACCACCCCGCACTGAACAACACGATCCCGCATTGAACAACACCATCCCGGACTGAACAACACCATGCCGCACTGAACAACACCATTCCGCACTGAACAACACCATGCCGCACTGAACAACACCATGCCGCACTGAACAACACCATGCCGCACTGAACAACACCATGCCGCACTGAACAACATTATGCCGCACTGAACAACACCATGCCGCACTGAACAACACCATCCCGCACTGAACAACACCATGCCGCATTGAACAACACCATGCCGCACTGAACAACACCATCCTGCACTGAACAACACCATCCCGCACTGAACAACACCATGCCGCACTGAACAACATTATGGCGCACTGAACAACATTATGCCGCACTGAACAACACCATGCCGCACTGAACAACACCATGCCGCACTGAACAACACCATGCCGCACTGAACAACATTATGCCGCACTGAACAACATTATGCCGCACTGAACAACACCATGCCGCACTGAACAACACCATGCCGCACTGAACAACACCATGCCGCACTGAACAACACGACGTCGCACTGAACACGACGCCGCACAGAACAACACGACGCCGCACAGAATAACACAATACCGCACAGAACAACACAATACCGCACAAACAGTTTTAGATAATATTACGTCGCAGTCATGTGACGCGGACATGACGTCAATAGGCGGAACTCACGGCAAAATTATAATCCGTGGGCGTGGCTTGCAACAGGAAGTAGGAAAGCGGCAGTTCTGGCAAACAAGACACAGCTGTTAGTAACACGATGACTAACAAGGCAAATATTTTTGTTTTCAGCTTGCAACTTGACCGTCTAGAGCGTACAAGGTAATTACAACTGTTTTTTTTTAGCCCTGAAAAGCAAGGGAGTGTGGCGTTTGGGAGGAATGTCGAACTCGGCGTCTGCTTCCAGCCACAGACGCCAAATTTCGACGATTATTTCGACTGGTCAACGGTTGTAAATTATTGCGTTGACTAAAAACTTTATTTAACTCTACTCTTAACTTTGCCGTTTCAGATATGCGGGTATTACACCGCGGAAATGACGTCAATAGGCTGAACTCTCGCCAAAATTCAAATCTGTGGGCGCAATGGCCTTGAGCGAGACACCGGATACAAACACGACGATTATCAACAGAAATATCTTTATTTTCCGCTTGCAAGTGGACCGTCTAGAGCGTACACGGTAAGTACAACTCATTGTGTTTAAAAAGATTTACGTTTGTGTAGTTTGCGTTGCGTTGTATCTGTGAATGTTGGTTGAGGCTAAATGTTAATGTTTAATTTCATTCCTTTAGGTTCCACGGTGTTTGTTGGCTGTATGTTTTCCACTGCAAGAAGAGGCTCGTATCATTGACCAGCAGGAGCTACAATGGTGAGTACCCCTTTCGTCTTCCATTTATGTTAAACACTTCCTATTTCATGTCTAACAGTACTCGATTTAACAAATAACCATAAATAAATACAGTGTGGGCAGTCACGTTAACATATGTGATTATCCTGCCTAATATGTTTATCACAAATATGTCACTAATCACTAATATGTTTATTTGTTTATCACAACACCTTTGGACCTTCAGCAATCGATTATTTCCCTTCATCTACATAGAGACAGAACGATGGTGTCTTAAACATCTCATTCATTTCACCAAATAACTTCACGCAGGTGGATAACGGCCGTCTCGGTCACGCTATGTTGCGTGATGCAGTTTTGAAGAACCAAATGCATTTATTCAATGAATAAGTCAAGCTAGTTCTATGTTTATGATGTTGTAAGTTACGGTACCGATTGAAGTTGAGTTCGAAGCCAGTGGAAAACAGCGCTGCGTTTGTGCTCTCCAGGTACAAATGTTGTGATCTCTGACTGACGACCGGGCGAGACTCGAGTAAGAGATGTCCAAACGAGCTCCGGCAGGGCGGGCCAAGGCGGAGCGAACGGACGCCCTTCAGGCCGCCAATGACGAGCTGAGAACCAAACTGATGGACGTCCAGTTAGAACTTCAGCAGGAGAAGAACAAGGTGAAAACCTCAACAGACAGACACTGCCTGCCTCCCTGCCTGCCTCCCTGCCTGCCTCCCTGCCTGCCTCCCTCCCTCCCAGTTTTCCCGATGTAGATTAGACATGCGTGTGCCATGACTGTGTCAGCCTACATCAACAAATGCACCGAGGACGTCAGCACCACTAAGAATATCATCACCCGGGGCAACCAACGACCCTGGATGACTGAGGAGGTACGTCAAACGCTACGAGCGCGGAACTCTGCCTTCAAGTCTGGCGACAAGGAGACACTGAGGACAGCGAGAGCCAACTTGAACCGTGCCATCAGGATAGCGAAGCGAGACCGCAGTCGAAAATTTCAGGATCGTTTCCACGACGTCAAAAACATCAGGAGTATGTGGCAAGGCATACGGGCGATTACAGACTACAACTCACCCTCCCCCCCCCCCCCCGGTGGGTGTAGTTGATGCTGACTTTCTAAATGGTCTAAATAACTTCTTTGGGAGGTTCGAGGCACTAAACGGCACTCCAGCAGTTAAAACTGTCCCCCATCAGGAAGAGGAGGTACTCTGCCTTGACTCCGCCGATGTGTTGAAGACCCTGAGGAGAGTCAACCCCTGTAAGGCCCCTGGCCCCGACAACATTCCTGGGCGTGTGTTCAGGGAATGTGCAAGTCATCTGGCTGGGGTCATCACAGACATTTTTAACACCTCGCTGGGCCAAGCCACAGTGCCGGCGTGCTTTAAGACTGCCTCCATCATTCCGGTGCCGAAGAAACCTCAAATCACCTCATTTAATGATTACCGGCCTGTTGCACTGACTCCGGTTATGATGAAGTGCTTCGAAAGGCTGCTTAAAGGTCACATCGTTTCCAGACTCCCCCTATTATTTGACCCGTTCCAGTTTGCCGACCGGCAAAACCGCTCCACTCAGGACGCCATCTCCTCCGTTCTTCACCTGAGCCTGGCTCACCTGGAGGAGAAGAACACCCATGTGCGGAGGCTGTTCCTGGACTTCAGCTCAGCGTTTAACACCATCATCCCACAGCATCTGGTAGGAAAATTGGAACACCTGGGCTTCAACACCCCCCTTCGCAACTGGCTGCTAGACTTCCTCACCAACAGACCTCAGTCAGTCCGGGTCGGACAGAACACCTCTGATGTCATCACCCTCAGCACAGGCTCCCTTCAGGGCTGCGTCCTGAGCCCCCTGCTGTGCACCCTGATGACACACGACTGCGTCCTCAGGTTCACCACCAATCACATCGTGAAGTCAGCAGACGACACAACGGTGGTGGGGCTCATCAGAGACAACAACGACCTGGACTACAGAGAGGAGGTGGAGCAGCTGGTGGGCTGGTGCAGAGAAAACAGCCTGATCCTGAATGAGGAGAAGATGAAGGAGATCATCGTCGACTTCAGGAAAAAACAGCCTCACCACGCTCCACTGATCATCAACAGCTCAGCTGTGGAGGTGGTCAGCACCACCAAATTCCTGGGGGTCCACATCACAGAAGACCTCACCTGGACTATGAACACTACGGCACTGGTCAAGAGGGCACAGAAGCGCTTGTACTTCCTGCGGAGGATGAGGAGAGCCCACCTGCCCCCACCCATCATGAGGACGTTCTACAGGAGCACCATAGAGAGCATTCTGACAAGCTGTCTCTCTGTGTGGTGTGGAGGCTGCACCGCCTCCGATTGGAAGAACGTGAGGAGAGTGGTGAGGACAGCAGAGAGGATCATAGGGGCTCCTCTTCCCTCCATTCAGGACATTTCATCTCAGCGCTGCATGTCCCGTGCCCGTAACATCATCAATGACCCATCACACCCCCACCATGGACTGTTCTCCCTGCTGCCCTCTGGGAAGAGGTTTGCAGCATCCGCTGCAGGTCCACCAGGTTCTGCAACAGCTTTTTCCCTGCTGTCATCAGACTGTTGAACACTAGAACTGTTGAGCTCTAAACTGAACTCTGCATCACACATTCACAGAACTGTACTTTATGACACTACGGACCTCTATCTTGCACTATCTCGCACTACCAACTTTACTGAACTTGTATAAACCCTTTAAATAGAAGTTTAATACATGGTTTAGCATTCCTCTGCACACTCTTGAATACTGTTTTGCCTACTTGCACTATTGCATAATTATCACTGCTGCACTTTATACTTATTTTTAATATATATATATATATATATAGTATATATGTATATATATATATTTTCATAGGGTATGTTACTTCTATTCAACTGCAATATCACTACTTTGTTGTAAGACGTATGCAACGGAATTTCGTTTTGTATGCACCATGTGCAGACAAGATGACAATAAAGTTTGTCTAAGTCTAAGTCATGTCAGGTCAGCTGTCTGGAGAGAGAGAGAAGTCAGGACCTGCGGGCGGAGCACCACCGTGCCACCGCCGCCATGACGGAACTCAAAAGCAAACTCCATGAGGAGAAGCAGAAAGAGTTAGCCATTACCAGGGAGACATTACTGCGGCAGCATGAAATGGAGCTGATGAGAGTGATCAAAATCAAAGATGGAGAGATCCAGCGACTGAATGCCTTGGTCCTCAGCCTGAGGGACGGCTCCATGGACAAGGTGATCCGCTCTATCCGTGTCTGACTATCCGCACGCCACGTCGGGCTTCGATGCGGCCGCTACCGTATTGTGTAGCTTGTCCCCAGTAAGCGTCGCGGCGCTCCGTTGCGGTCTCAACGGCCCGGTGTGGCGCAATGTCTGCTCAGGTGAGGAGGGGGGGCGCTTTGCTGGCGGAGGTGGAGGAGACGCGGCGGTGTCGGGAGACCGAGCGGTGTCGCCTCCACCAGGAGCGCGGAAGAAGCCCTGGCAGCGGCCCAGCAGGCCTGGCAGTCCCGAGCGGCCGAGCTCCGATCGGCTCATCACCAGCATCGGGAGGAGCTGAGCCGAACCAAGAGAGACTGCGAGAGGGAGATCCGCCGACTGGTAGGACTGATCAGATGCGCGGTGCGTGGCTATGTTCCCAATTTCGTTGTATACCTGCAGTGCAATGACACCTAAGGCATTCTATTCTATTCTATTTCACAAGAAGAAAATGTCCGGTTGCTCGCTTCGCTTTAGTCACAGCAAAGGTGTTCTAGTCGATTCAAGAAAAAAATTGGCCGGTTGCTCTCTTTGTTTTTGTCACAATTCTGGCAAATGAGTTTGCCCGCCTGCCTGAGCGCTCCCCGTTTGTACATCCAGACGGATGAGATCAAGCTGAAAGACAGAGCGGTTAGTGTTTTGGATGAAGCCCTGGGGCCGGCCACGTCCACCGCCTTCAGCTGCAGACTCAGGCTGCCGAGCAGCAGATCGCTGCCCTGAGGGATTCCCAAAGGGCGGGCCTAAACTACCCTGGAAGTGGGGTCAACGCCGCTACTAGCAATCCTCTTCATTGCGTAAGGCACCTCATCACACACTTGCAGTACGCATGACTTAGTTCGTTGCTGGAGGAAGGTAGCACAAAAACAGTTTTGAACTTTGAACGAGTGCTTGTGTGTGTGTGTTGCGGGGCGTTTTCAGTCTCAGGAGGATCGGGACACGCGACGGTTTCATCTGAAAATCGCTGAGCTCAGCGCAGTCATCAGGAAACTGGAGGATCGAAACGCCCTGCTTTCTGAAGAGCGCAATGAACTGGTAATTTATTGACGGCACGCTTGAAGGTTTGCGCTACGTTTGATGCGCGCCATCCAGCGAGGCACCCATTGCGCTTGCTTATTAGTTGAGCGGCGCGGCGAGTCGGTTGCCTGGTAGATGTCTTTTATTGGGAGCCAAAGCCACGATTCCGTTCAAACCGATGCAAAAGGAATGGATACGTTCTGGCCCGCGTGTTGTGCGTCTTTCACATCCCGCACTTCATGCTTGCAGCTAAAGCGACTGAGAGAAACAGAAAGCTAGTTTCTGCCACTCCTGTACAAAAACAAACGCCTGAGCAGGAAGAATGAAGAACTCTCGCTGGTGCTGTGTCGCCTTGAAAACAAAGTGCGCTTTGTCACCCAGGAGAACGAGGAGATGGCAAGCTTGGTAAGTCGACGCGGACAACGGCGGCGTGCCAACAGAGTCCACTGCATTTGTGTTCCACAGAGAAGGCCTAGTTCGCTCAATGACCTGGACCGCGGTTGCGGCCAGCAGGACGGTGAAATGGAGTTCCTTCAAGTTGTGGAGCAGCGGCACATCATCGACGACTTGTCCAAGGTCTTCAGGCAGGCGACTCGGTGCACGTACGGCAGCGCCGCGCTCGCTCGCTGTCGCCAGGAAACCTTTTCCGTCCAAAGCTTGGCCGGCGGCCGCCATCCAAAAAATTGGCCCCTTAAATTCCGACCTTTCAAGCAGGAGCATTGTGCGCACGCGTTTGAACACGCTTTAGACTTGTTTTGCCGTTTTCAGCAGCTCAAAGCTCCCGTTTTGTCAGCGCCTTTGCCACTCGCTGTGCGCTGAAAACGACGGACTTGCCCGGCTGCTCAGCCCGTCAACCATGAGCCGCGAGCGCGACGTCATTGTCCGTAGGCAGCTAGTGGCAAAATGCACCCTGTTAGAGTTGCGCTCGCTCCAACTTATTTTGCAAGAACCACACGGGAGACAAGTAAGTTCTTTTGGACACCTGCAGGTGGAGAGTCCATCCGTTGTACGAATGAAGTCTGACTCTCGGCTCCTGCACGAGCATTTTAATTAAGAGAAACAGGGTGGGTGTAAGAGTGGATTGAATAGAGGAAGCCCTTGACCTCTAGTCAAAACATAGCAAGGGGTGTTTTACGACTTTGTGTAGGAAGGGATAAGCGATAGGGATAAATAAGGGATAAATAATATTATTTATTACAGGTCGCAGTCAAAGTCAAAGCAACACAATGATACGATAAAGATAATCTGGAAAACCCCGACACACCCTGTAGTTGTCACTTTTGGAAAAGACGAGCGTCCCTCCAATCATCGCCGGTGACGTGTTTTTCAGGCTCTGGAGACAGGAGCTCATGTCAGAAATGTCATTGTGAGTCGCGTTTGTTTCTGCGCCGGAGCCGTTCGTTCCCTTTGCATCCAAAGAATCTCAAAGGCGGATTATTTGTGTCGACAGGAGAGAGATTTGCTGCTACGATACCGACGTCGAGAATCTCTGAGGAGGAACAAAGCGTGAGGTCCTGCAAGGTGAGTCTGTTTGTTTGCGGCTGCTTGGTGTTGCGCAAGATGAAATGGCCTTTTTCTCGCTATCGTTCCTCTCGTCGATTCATCGTGAGGTGTCGCTTCAGTTTGTTCAGAGAGATGTTTGCTTCCGCGCCCGCAGGTCATCGAAACATTTTACGGCTACGACGAAGACGTGTTGGTGGACTCGGACGGATCGTCCTTGTCTTTTCACACCGACAGAACCCCCGACACGGAACCCGAAGAGGTAGCCCGCCATTTCTGCCAGCGTATTGGCACCAAACATTCCTCTTCAGCCTGGAATCGGACTCGTCTTTGCGTCGCGGGTGCTTTGTCGCCGGTCTGACTGATTCTGGTACTAGTGCTGTGTTGCATTGGTGTGTGCATGAAGAGGCGGAGCTTCGCTACCGCCAGCTGACGCAAGAATATCAAGCGCTGCAACGAGCCTACGCTCTGCTAGCCCAGACCAGCGAAAGGGGACTACGACGCCGAGAAGGAGATCAAGGTGGCGCCCCTTCCCGCAACCCCCGGCCGGGTCGCAGCCTCCCCGTTCTCACCCAGCCTCGGGTGTTCTCTGGTCTGAAAGGAGGAGGAGGAGCCTCCCTCCTCCTCCTTTCAGACCAGAGAAAAGCTGATGGTAGAAATGGGTCACTATCAAAGCAGAGTAGCAGATCTGGAGTCAGCGCTGAAGCAACAAGGACAGGTAAGCTCATCAATGAGCACACCTTTTTCTCAGACAAAATAGCTACATTCTTCAGTCACTCATCCGTCTGGCATTACTGGAACAACCCCCCCCCCCCCCCCCCCCCCCCTCCCGAACGTGGCTGGGAAAATGCGGAGAAAAGCAAATGTCATTTTCCAGTCAACCAAAGAATTTGTGGATGAAAATGACACAACATTCCAAAGCTGTCCACGCGTTTGTCTCTTCTAGAATGTCAAGTGGGTGGAGGAGAAGCAGCTGCTGCGTCAGAGCAATCAGCAGTTGGCCGAAAAGGTGACGGAAAGAAAGGCGCTGGGCGGAGTCGCTTGGCGTCACACCTGTCGGGAAGCCCCGCAGATGAGGTCTGACTGTCTTTTCAGGTCAGGCGGATGGAGGCGGAAGAAGCGCGTCTGAAAGAGCACATCCAGGATATCCGAGACCAAAACGAACTGCTTGAGTTCCGCATCCTGGAGCTGGAGGTGGGAAGACTCGCACAAGCGTGTTGAGGCCAGAGATGTGACGGACGGACGGACGGACGGACGGACGGATGCATGCCTCTGCCTTTCAGGAGAGGGAGTGGCGCTCCCCCGTCTTGAAGTTTCTGCAAGTCCGTTTCCCAGACGGCCTCAGCCCTTTGCAGATCTACTGCGAGGCCGAGGGCGTGAGCGTACGTAAGGCGTCCCTCGCAACCCTAACCTTAACCCGAGGTCCCAGAACACCTTACATTGCTCCTTGCGCCTTTCCCCCGGACATCGTCATCAGTGATCTGATGAAGAAGCTGGACATCCTGGGCTATAACGCCGTAAGTGTATGTCGAACTCCTTATGTTCGCACTCCACGAGACTCGGCGGCTCAAATGTGACTTTTGGAAGGCTTTGCGCTGAAAGAAGCTTGTTGACGCTGTGCCTTTGGGCTCTTGCAGAATCTCACCAACGAGGAGCAGGTGGTCGTGATTCACGCCAGGACCCTTCTCACCCTAGCCGAGAAGGTAACGCGCACGTCCACGCACGCTCTCGCATTCTGCTTATGTGACAGCAGCCTTTCCTCAGTGGTTAGAATACATCAAAGTGACCAAGTCAGCACTTCAACAGAAGATGTTGGACATTGAAAGTGAGAAGGTAGACAGACTTATTTCCAATTTTAGGACCGTCCGTCTTAAATATAATCAATCTGTCTGTTTCCTCTGGGATAGTGCCAATAGCCTTTAAAACCGCTATTATTAAACCACTACTTAAGCGAGCAAATCTTGACCCGGACTGTCTCAGTAATTATAGGCCAGTTTCAAACCTCCCATTCATAGCAAAACTTCTCGAAAAAGTAGTAGCGCAGCAGCTTATTGATTACATGGTCACTAATAATCGATATGACTCCTTTCAGTCTGGTTTTAGAGCTAATCATTCTACAGAGACAGCACTTGCTAAAGTGACTAATGATCTCCTCATAGCTATGGATTCAAATACGTCGTCTGTATTGTTACTACTCGATCTTAGTGCTGCCTTTGACACTGTAGACTTTGATATTTTATTAGGGCGTCTTAAAAGTTGTGTTGGTATCTCAGGGTCAGCACTCAGCTGGTTCAATTCCTATCTATCAGGCAGGACGCACCGAGTGGTCCATGGTAATACGTCCTCTGAGCTTTATAATGTTACGTGTGGTGTTCCACAGGGATCGGTACTCGGACCGATTTTATTTAATATTTATATGATTCCGCTTGGGGACATAATACGTAAATATAATATTAGCTTTCAATGCTACGCGGATGACACCCAATTATATATGCCGTTATCGATGACAGATCCACGGGACTGTTGTAATCTCGAGGCGTGCCTTGCGGAGATCAAGCAATGGATGTCTCTCAACTTCCTTCGTCTTAACCCAGATAAAACTGAGATGTTGATAATTGGTCCTACTCGTTATCAACACTTATTTAAGGAAACCACTATAACTATAGATAACCGGACTATCACTCAGAGTGATACGGTAACTAATCTCGGGGTAATATTTGACCAAACGCTCTCCTTTCAAAAACACATTAAGAATATAACCAGGATTGCGTTTTTTCACCTTCGTAATATTGCTAAGATTCGTCCTATCCTCTCGACCGGGGATGCGGAAACCATTATACATGCGTTCGTTACGTCGCGCCTGGACTACTGTAATGTATTATTCTCTGGTCTTCCTAAGTCCAGTATCAAAAGTCTACAGTTAGTGCAAAATGCCGCTGCGAGGATGCTCTCACGGTCAAGAAAATTTGATCACATTACCCCAATATTAGCCAAATTACATTGGCTCCCGGTCCATTTAAGATGTGACTTCAAGGTTCTTCTACTAACCTATAAATCACTGCATGGCTTAGCGCCTTCATATCTCGTCGACCTAGTCGTTCCTTATGTTCCGTCTCGTAACCTTCGTTCGCAAAACGCTAGTCTTTTAGTTATACCTAGGGCCAAGAAAATGTCTGCAGGGTCTAGAGCATTCTCTATTCGGGCTCCAGAGCTTTGGAATGCCCTACCAATGGATATTAGAACTACTACCTCAGTAGAAACATTTAAGACACGTTTAAAGACACATTTCTATGAGATGGCCTTTAACTAACTTGTGATGGCCGATTTGGCCGGAGTTTGTTTTGTTCTCTCTGCCCACCCCCTCCCCGGCTGGGGAGGGGGTTAGGTGGCTCAAAAGCTGATCGCGGTTAGCTGGATTCTCGGGGACCAATTCAAGATGAAGGAACTGCAGCTCAACCCCCTTGAAGACACGGCCAGGACAACCGAGGGCACCTCCGACATCCATTTTTTCATTGATTTTCATATTATGTATTACTTTTGCACTCTCTGCATCCATTATAACCTGGTGATCCTGAAAGGGGGATCCTTCCATCTGTGGTCCCTTCTCAAGGTTTCTCATTTTCCCCTGGCAGGGGTTTTTTGAGTTTTTCCTTGCCCTTTTGGGAGCTTATGATCAGGGGATGCTTTGAGAATAATTGTCAATTTTTGGCTATGTGAAGCCCTTTGAGACTGTTTGTGATTTAGGGCTATACAAATAAACTTGACTTGACTTGACTTGACAGACACGCGACATCAGCCAAGGGGAACTCCGGCAATGTGCCCCAACAATTCTGACCTTGAGCTGTGCTAGGATATGTTCTGCAAGCAGAAGGGCTACCTGGATGAAGAGTTGGACTTCAGGAAGTGTTCCATGGACCAGGCTCATAAGGTAAGCCGCCCTCAAATCTCCCGCCGGACCACTGATGGACGAGGATTGCGGCCCAGAGGATCCTGGAGCTGGAGGCCATGTTGTACGAGGCGCTACCGCAGCGGGACTGCCCCGCCACGGACGGCGAAAAAGCCAGCCACGCTGGCGTGAATGACGTGCTGACGGCGGATCAGAGAGAAGAGCTTAGGAGCGCCGTGGACCAATGGAAGCGAGCCCTGATGTGCGAGTTGAGGGAGCGCGACGCTTGCATCCTCCAAGAGAGAATGGATCTGCTGCACAGCGCGCAACAGGTAAGGGCCCAAAGCCAGCCCGGCACTTACTTGCACGCTTACTGGCTTTTGAATGCCACTTTCCATTTGTCCGTCCTAGAGGAACAAAGAGCTGAAAGAATTCATCGAAGCTCAGAAGAGACAAATCAAACAATTGGAGGAGAAGTTTCTGTTTCTCTTTCTATTCTTCTCCTTGGCCTTCATTCTGTGGCCCTAACACCAGCTGGTGAGTGAGCTCCAGCGGCACCGCACTCGACACCTCCGATACACTGCCAGCCGGTCTCAGACGTTGGCAGACGCTCCGATGCCAACGTATACCCCCCGCCACGGTGACAGAGGCACCGCGTCACACCGGCGCTCATCCAATCAGAAGGCAGGAAAAGCAAATTCACATGCAGGGCACTTTTGAACCAGAAGAGAGCGCCACAAAAAACGGTTGTTGCCCCAAACGCGCACTAAAAAGGGTCAGAATAACAAGAGTCCCACTGGCCAGCCGGGGCCACCCGTCCAGCTGTTTCTTCAGGGGGGAAAAAAATTGGAGTCACCGGTGAGTACATTTTGCATTTAGCTCTGCTTTTCTGCTTCTGTCTTCAAGTGTGTGGCATCCTGCGATCAAAGAGTCAGCCAACCCCAAAGCGGTTGACCTCAACGTCCCACCACCATGCCTACCAGAGCAGGTGACGTGATGCTTTGGACATCCTTCCGTCTCAGATGCCCAAAAGTACTCTTTGCCACATCTGCGGCAATACGGTGTCTTTTCAAAGGTGCAAATAAATCCAGCGTGGGCGGAACACGCACGTCTTCGGTTTTTCCCGCTTTGTTTGTGTGACAGCTGTTGTGAAAATTTTATACAAATAAAGTTGTATAGTACAGGTTTGGCCAAGCCGCAACTCCCGAACCGCATGCGGCTCTTTTATGTTCATATCAACATTTGTGTGTGTGTGTGTGGGGGGGGGGGGGGGGGGGGGGGTTGTGCGTGTTGGCTTCACTTGAGTTCAATTTGGTATTTTGGTCAAAAGCGCATGTGGTGAAATTCCACAAAGTAGGATGGGCAAACACATTTCTTTAAACTATGAGTGTCAATTGGGCTCTCGAAATGGCAGGGAAAAGATGCACAGCAAAACGAAAATACGTAGATGAACACAGGACGTTTTAATCAGAGTGGGAAAGTTTCTATTTTTTGTTGAACGTGATGGCAAACCATTCTGCCTGATATGTCAGACCTCAGCGCATTTCAAAGATTCAAATCTTCAGCGCCATGCACTTCAGCTCACTCCATGCTAACATTGATCAGGCGTCGAACCCGCATCATCATGCTTAAGAGGTGGCCATGCTAACCAGTGCGCCATTATGTCAACGCATAATAACTAAGTCGACTGGTCAAAACAGCGGTTACTATATGACGTCGCTACGTCGTGGTCACGTGACGCAGACAAGACGTCAATGGACGTGGGCAGAGTTAACTTGTTTAAAAGGGAGTAGGCAGAAGAAATATTTAATTTATTTAAATCTATTTTGAGTGCACACCATTATGCCAATGCATAACAACTGTAAATCTACTAAACAAAACAGCGGTTGCTATATGACATCTGCCACGTCGTGGTCACGTGACATACGTGACGTCGATGGGCGTAACTTTCGCCGGAATTCAAATCCGCGGGGAGAGTTAACTTGTTTAAAAGAGAGTGGGCAGAAGAATTATTTAATTTATTTAAATCTATTTGGTGTGTGCGCCATTATGTCAATGCATAACAACTGTAAGTCTACTAAACAAAACAGCGGTTGCTATTTGACGTCTGCCACGTCGTGGTCACGTGACGCGGACGTGACGTCGACGCCTACTTTACATCCCACCGATCACAGGACTCCTCGGCTGCATAACCGTGCCCCCTTCCCAACCAATCGGATTTGCTATACGCGAAAACGACGCCAATGGAAAGAGCTTCCGCCCAAATTTAAATCCGTGGGCGTGGCTCGCAGCAGGAAGTAGGAAAATGGCGGCGATGTTGACAAAGACACAGCGGATGGTAACATACGACTAACAAGAGAAATATTTTTATTTTCTGCTTGCAACTGGACCGTCCAGAGCGTACACGGTAAGTACAACTCATCGTTTTTAAAAAGAAGTACTTTTGTTGCCCTGAAAAGCGAGTGAGCGTGGCGTTTGTGGGGGACGTCGAATTTCGACGATTCTTTCTGGTCAACGGTTGTAAATGATTGTGTTGATTAAAAAAGAAAACTTGATGTAACTCTACTTTTAACTGCCGTTTCAGATAGATTTGGAATTGCATCACATCCAATTTTGCCTAGAGCGTACACGGTAAGTAACACTCGTTGTGTTTAAGGAGATTTACGTTTGTAATAGCAGAAGTGTAGCCGCGTTGCGTTGTACGTGTGAATGTTGGTCCGGGCGAAATGTTAATGTTTAATTTCATTCCTTTAGGTTCCACGGTGTTTGTTGGCTGCAAGTTTTCCACTGCAAGAAGAGGCTCGTATCATTGACCAGGAGCGAGCTACAATGGTGAGTAGCCATAACATTTATGTTAAACACTTCCTATTTCATGTCTAACAGTACTTGATTTAACAAATAACCATAAATAAATACAGTGTGGGCACTGAAGTTAACATATGTGATTATACTGCCTAATCTGTCACCGAGTAGATTGTTGCAAAGTAATATAAGATCCAAAGTTGTAATTCAGAATAGTTTTCAAAAGAAGGCCATTAGAATTATATACAAGTCTGATTACCCTGAACAAGCTATTAATTAAATCACAAATTCTTCAATTCAAAGATTTGGTAGATTATCAGACAAATAATGTCTAACAGTAATTGATTTAACACATCACGATAAGTAGATTGAGTGTGGGCACTCTCAAGTTAACATATGTGATTATACTGCCTAATCTGTTACAGAGTATGTTGTTGCCAAGTAATGTAGAATAGATCCAAAGTAGTAATCCAGAATAGTTTTGAAGAGGCCATTAGAATGATAAACAAATCTGATTACCTTGAACATAATAACAAGCTAAGTGTTTAATATGTCCTATGAAGTCAAAATTGGGCACCATCATGTGGTGAAATTTGGAATTGCATCACATCCAATTTTGCCTGGGAACAAACAGATTACATAAATCTTAGTTTTGAATAAGCCACTCCTTCTCAAACAAGTAAACTCTGCCCATTTTGCGCAGTAGATGTTCTGTTAATATCTAGTATTTATACAAAGTCATAATTTAAATTGCTTTCAACCTTCATTCATCGGTTCAACCAACATTACTCGCTCTTATTACCAACTTGTATTGATTTAACTAAGCGTTTAATACTTCCTATCAGGTCTCAAATCGAGATTTGGCAAAATACAATTTCAGCAAATCCAATTTTGCCAGGGAACAAAAATAGATTAAATAAACTAAATAAGTCCTCTTCCCATTAAATAAATCAGAAAAGTCTGTCTTGTAACCAGTCCTCTTCAAACAAGTAAAGTCTGCCCATTTTGTGCCGTAGATTTTGTGTCTATACCTAGTATTTAAACAAAATCATAATTTAAACGACTTCTTTCCTTCATTCACTTTGGAAATTTGGAATTGCAGCAAATCGAATTTTGGCAGGGAACAAAAATAGATCAATTAAACTAAATAAGTCTTCTTCCCATTAAATAAATTAAAAAAGTCTGTCTTGTAACCAGTCCTTTTCAAACAAGTAAAGTCTGCCCATTTTGTGCCGTCGATTTTGTGTTAATGCCTAGTATTTATACAAAATCATAATTTAAAGGACTTCATTCCTTCATTCACTTTGGAAATTTGGAATTGCAGCACATCAAATTTTGCCTGGGAAGAAAAGTAGATTAAATAAATTTAATAAGTCTTACTACTTCCCATTAAATAAATTAAATACGTCTTACTTGTTCCCACTCCTTTTCAAAACAGTAGTTTAAAACGAGGGCCCTTCACTCAATCTTTAACCTCAACCCCGCACGTTGTGTTGTATCTGTGAATGTTGGTTGTGGCCAAATGATAGTTTTCTTTCATTCGTTTAGGTTCCAAGAAAACTTGATGTAACTCTACTTTTAACTGCCGTTTCAGATAAGCGGGTATTACGTCGCAGTCAAATGCCGCGGATATGACGTAATTGCCCGAACCTCCGCCAAAATTCAAATCTGTTGGCGCGATGGCCGTGAGCCACTGAGCAGCGACGATTATCAACAGAAATATCTTTATTTTCTGCTTGCAACTGGACCGTCTAGAGCGTACACGGTAAGTAACACTCATTGTGTTTAAGGAGATTTACGTTTGTAATAGCAGAAGTGTAGCCGCGTTGCGTTGTACGTGTGAAAATTGGTCGAGGCGAAATGTTAATGTTTAATTTCATTCCTTTAGGTTCCACGGTGTTTGTTGGCTGCAAGTTTTCCACTGCAAGAAGAGGCTCGTATCATTGACCAGGAGCGAGCTACAATGGTGAGTAGCCATAACATTTATGTTAAACACTTCCTATTTCATGTCTAACAGTACTTGATTTAACAAATAACCATAAATAAATACAGTGTGGGCACTGAAGTTAACATATGTGATTATACTGCCTAATCTGTCACGGAGTAGATTGTTGCAAAGTAATATAAGATCCAAAGTTGTAATTCAGAATAGTTTTCAAAAGAAGGCCATTAGAATTATATACAAGTCTGATTACCCTGAACAAGCTATTAATTAAATCACAAATTCTTCAATTCAAAGATTTGGTAGATTATCAGACAAATAATGTCTAACAGTAATTGATTTAACACATCACGATAAGTAGATTGAGTGTGGGCACTCTCAAGTTAACATATGTGATTATACTGCCTAATCTGTTACAGAGTATGTTGTTGCCAAGTAATGTAGAATAGATCCAAAGTAGTAATCCAGAATAGTTTTGAAGAGGCCATTAGAATGATAAACAAATCTGATTACCTTGAACATAATAACAAGCTAAGTGTTTAATATGTCCTATGAAGTCAAAATTGGGCACCATCATGTGGTGAAATTTGGAATTGCATCACATCCAATTTTGCCTGGGAACAAACAGATTACATAAATCTTAGTTTTGAATAAGCCACTCCTTCTCAAACAAGTAAACTCTGCCCATTTTGCGCAGTAGATGTTCTGTTAATATCTAGTATTTATACAAAGTCATAATTTAAATTGCTTTCAACCTTCATTCATCGGTTCAACCAACATTACTCGCTCTTATTACCAACTTGTATTGATTTAACTAAGCGTTTAATACTTCCTATCAGGTCTCAAATCGAGATTTGGCAAAATACAATTTCAGCAAATCCAATTTTGCCAGGGAACAAAAATAGATTAAATAAACTAAATAAGTCCTCTTCCCATTAAATAAATCAGAAAAGTCTGTCTTGTAACCAGTCCTCTTCAAACAAGTAAAGTCTGCCCATTTTGTGCCGTAGATTTTGTGTCTATGCCTAGTATTTAAACAAAATCATAATTTAAACGACTTCTTTCCTTCATTCACTTTGGAAATTTGGAATTGCAGCAAATCGAATTTTGGCAGGGAACAAAAATAGATCAATTAAACTAAATAAGTCTTCTTCCCATTAAATAAATTAAAAAAGTCTGTCTTGTAACCAGTCCTTTTCAAACAAGTAAAGTCTGCCCATTTTGTGCCGTCGATTTTGTGTTAATGCCTAGTATTTATACAAAATCATAATTTAAAGGACTTCATTCCTTCATTCACTTTGGAAATTTGGAATTGCAGCACATCAAATTTTGCCTGGGAAGAAAAGTAGATTAAATAAATTTAATAAGTCTTACTACTTCCCATTAAATAAATTAAATACGTCTTACTTGTTCCCACTCCTTTTCAAAACAGTAGTTTAAAACGAGGGCCCTTCACTCAATCTTTAACCCCAACCCCGCACGTTGTGTTGTATCTGTGAATGTTGGTTGTGGCCAAATGATAGTTTTCTTTCATTCGTTTAGGTTCCAAGAAAACTTGATGTAACTCTACTTTTAACTGCCGTTTCAGATAAGCGGGTATTACGTCGCAGTCATGTGCCGTGGATATGACGTAATTGCCCGAACCTCCGCCAAAATTCAAATCTGTTGGCGCGATGGCCGTGAGCCACTGAGCAGCGACGATTATCAACAGAAATATCTTTATTTTCTGCTTGCAACTGGACCGTCTAGAGCGTACACGGTAAGTAACACTCATTGTGTTTAAGGAGATTTACGTTTGTAATAGCAGAAGTGTAGCCGCGTTGCGTTGTACGTGTGAAAATTGGTCGAGGCGAAATGTTAATGTTTAATTTCATTCCTTTAGGTTCCACGGTGTTTGTTGGCTGCAAGTTTTCCACTGCAAGAAGAGGCTCGTATCATTGACCAGGAGCGAGCTACAATGGTGAGTAGCCATAACATTTATGTTAAACACTTCCTATTTCATGTCTAACAGTACTTGATTTAACAAATAACCATAAATAAATACAGTGTGGGCACTGAAGTTAACATATGTGATTATACTGCCTAATCTGTCACGGAGTAGATTGTTGCAAAGTAATATAAGATCCAAAGTTGTAATTCAGAATAGTTTTCAAAAGAAGGCCATTAGAATTATATACAAGTCTGATTACCCTTAACATAACAACAAGCTATTAATTAAATCACAAATTCTTCAATTCAAAGATTTGGTAGATTATCAGACAAATAATGTCTAACAGTAATTGATTTAACACATCACGATAAGTAGATTGAGTGTGGGCACTCTCAAGTTAACAGATATGATTATACTGCCTAATCTGTTACAGAGTATGTTGTTGCCAAGTAATGTAGAATAGATCCAAAGTAGTAATCCAGAATAGTTTTGAAGAGGCCATTAGAATAATAAACAAATCTGATTACCTTGAACATAATAACAAGCTAAGTGTTTAATATGTCCTATGAAGTCAAAATTGGGCACCATCATGTGGTGAAATTTGGAATTGCATCACATCCAATTTTGCCTGGGAACAAACAGATTAAATAAATCTTAGTTTTGAATAAGCCACTCCTTCTCAAACAAGTAAACTCTGCCCATTTCGCGCAGTAGATGTTCTGTTAATATCTAGTATTTATACAAAGTCATAATTTAAATTGCTTTCAACCTTCATTCATCGGTTCAACCAACATTACTCGCTCTTATTACCAACTTGTATTGATTTAACTAAGCGTTTAATACTTCCTATCAGGTCTCAAGGCAAGATTTGGCAAAATACAATTTCAGCAAATCCAATTTTGCCAGGGAACAAAAATAGATTAAATAAACTAAATAAGTCTTCTTCCCATTAAATAAATCAGAAAAGTCTGTCTTGTAACCAGTCCTCTTCAAACAAGTAAAGTCTGCCCATTTTGTGCCGTAGATTTTGTGTCTATGCCTAGTATTTAAACAAAATCATAATTTAAACGACTTCTTTCCTTCATTCACTTTGGAAATTTGGAATTGCAGCAAATCGAATTTTGCCAGGGAACAAAAATAGATCAATTAAACTAAATAAGTCTTCTTCCCATTAAATAAATTAAAAAAGTCTGTCTTGTAACCAGTCCTTTTCAAACAAGTAAAGTCTGCCCATTTTGTGCCGTCGATTTTGTGTTAATGCCTAGTATTTATACAAAATCATAATTTAAAGGACTTCATTCCTTCATTCACTTTGGAAATTTGGAATTGCAGCACATCAAATTTTGCCTGGGAAGAAAAGTAGATTAAATAAATTTAATAAGTCTTACTACTTCCCATTAAATAAATTAAATACGTCTTACTTGTTCCCACTCCTTTACAAAAAAGTAGTTTAAAACGAGGTCCCTTCACTCAACCTTTAACCCTATTTATTCACCTTCTAGGCTAAGTGTTAAAGGCTAAGTGTTAAAGGCTAAGTGTTAAAGGCTAAGTGTTAGAGGCTAAGTGCCAGAGGCTAGGCGCCAGAGGCGAGTTTTTGTGGGCTGAAGTTTTAGTGGGGTTAGTGTGAATACAATCCAAAAGAATACAACAGAATACAATACAATAGAATATAATACATAGATTAAATTCAATAGCTCTTACTACTTCCCATTAAATAAATTAAATACGTCTTACTTGTTCCCAATCCTTTTCAAAAAAGTAGTTTAAAACGAGGGCCCTTCACTCAACCTTTAACCTCAACCCCGCACGTCACATTGTGTTGTATCTGTGAATGTTGGTTGTGGCCAAATGATAGTTTTCTTTCATTCGTTTAGGTTCCACGGTGTTTGTTGGCTATGTTTTCCACTGTCAGAAGGATGAAAATACAAAGTACAACGCTTGGACGTGGGCGAAGACGTCACCGGTGAGTCCTTCCTTCCTATGTATTTACCTTCTAGATGCTAGAGGCTAAGTGTTAGAGGCTAAGTGTTAGAGGCTAAGTGTTAAACACAATACGAACAACACAACGATACTGCACTGAACAACACGATACCGCACTGAGAAACACGATACCGCACTGAACAACACGATACCGCACTGAACAACACCATGCCGCACTGAACACCATGCCACACTGAACAACACCATCCCGCACTGAACAACACCATGCCGCACTAAACAACACCATGCCGCACTGAACAACACCATGCCTCACTGAACGACACCATGCCGCACTGAAAGACACCATGCCGCACTGAACGACACCATGCCGCACTGAAAGACACCATCCCGCACTGAACACCATGCCGCACTGAACAACACCATCCCGCACTGAACAACACCATCCCGCACTGAACAACACCATGCCGCACTGAACAACATTATGCCGCACTGAACATTATGCCGCACTGAACAACACCATGCCGCACTGAACAACACCATGCCGCACTGAACAACATTATGCCGCACTGAACAACACCATGCCGCACTGAACAACACCATGCCGCACTGAACAACACCATGCCGCACTGAACAACATTATGCCGCACTGAACAACACCATGCCGCACTGAACAACACCATCCTGCACTGAACAACACCATTCCGCATTGAACACCATGCCGCACTGAACAACACCATCCCGCACTGAACCATACCATGCCGCACTGAACAACACCATGCCGCACTGAACAACATTATGCCGCACTGAACAACATTATGCCGCACTGAACAACACCATGCCGCACTGAACAACACCATGCCGCACTGAACAACACCATGCCGCACTGAACAACATTATAACGCACTGAACAACACCATCCCGCACTGAACAACACCATGCCGCACTAAACAACATTATGCCGCACTGAACAACATTATGCCGCACTGAACAACACCATGCCGCACTGAACAACACCATCCTGCACTGAACAACACCATCCTGCACTGAACAACACCATCCCGCACTGAACAACACCATGCCGCACTGAACAACACCATGCCGCAATGAACAACACCATGCCGCAATGAACAACACCATCCCGCACTGAACAACATTATGCCGCACTGAACAACATTATGCCGCACTGAACAACACCATGCCGCACTGAACAACACCATCCTGCACTGAACAACACCATCCCGCACTGAACAACACCATCCCGCACTGAACAACACCATGCCGCACTGAACAACATTATGCCGCACTGAACAACACCATGCCGCACTGAACAACACCATGCCGCACTGAACAACACCATGCCGCAATGAACAACACCATCCCGCACTGAACAACACCATGCCGCACTGAGCAACACCATGCCGCACTGAACAACACCATCCTGCACTGAACAACACCATGCCGCACTGAACAACACCATTCCGCACTGAACAACACCATGCCGCACTGAACAACATTACGCTGCACTGAACAACACCATGCCGCACTGAACAACACCATGCCGCACTGAACAACACCATGCCGCATTGAACAACACCATGCCGCATTGAACAACACCATGCCGCACTGAACAACACCATCCTGCACTGAACAACACCATGCCGCATTGAACAACACCATGCCGCACTGAACAACACCATCCTGCACTGAACAACACCATCCCGCACTGAACAACACCATCCCGCATTGAACAACACCATCCTGCACTGAACAACACCATGCCGCACTGAACAACACCATGCCGCACTGAACAACACCATTCCGCACTGAACAACACCATGCCGCACTGAACAACACCATCCTGCACTGAACAACACCATCCCGCACTGAACAACACCATGCCGCATTGAACAACACCATGCCGCATTGAACAACACCATGCCGCACTGAACAACACCATGCCGCACTGAACAACACCATGCCGCACTGAACAACACCATGCCGCACTGAACAACACCATGCCGCACTGAACAACATTATGCCGCACTGAACAACATTATGTCGCACTGAACAACACCATGCCGCACTGAACAACACCATGCCGCACTGAACAACATTATGCCGCACTGAAAAACACCATGCCGCACTGAACAACACCATCCCGCACTGAACAACACCATGCCGCACTGAACAACACCATGCCGCACTGAACAACACCATGCTGCACTGAACAACATTATGCTGCACTGAACAACACGATCCTGCATTGAACAACACCATGCCGCACTGAACAACACCATCCTGCACTGAACAACACCATCCTGCACTGAACAACACGATCCCGCATTGAACAACACCATCCCGCACTGAACAACACCATCCCGCACTGAACAACACCATGCCGCACTGAACAACACCATGCCGCACTGAACAACACCATGCCGCACTGAACAACACCATGCCGCACTGAACAACACCATGCCGCACTGAACAACACCATGCCGCACTGAACAACATTATGCCGCACTGAACAACACCATGCCGCACTGAACAACACCATCCCGCACTGAACAACACCATGTTGCATTGAACAACACCATGCCGCACTGAACAACACCATCCTGCACTGAACAACACCATCCCTCACTAAACAACACCATGCCGCACTGAACAACATTATGGCGCACTGGACAACATTATGCCGCACTGAACAACACCATGCCGCACTGAACAACACCATGCCGCACTGAACAACACCATGCCGCACTGAACAACACCATGCCGCACTGAACAACATTATGCCGCACTGAACAACACCATGCCGCACTGAACAACACCATGCCGCACTGAACAACACGATCCCGCATTGAACAACACCATCCTGCACTGAACAACACCATGCCGCACTGAACAACACCATGCCGCACTGAACAACACCATTCCGCACTGAACAACACCATGCCGCACTGAACAACACCATCCTGCACTGAACAACACCATTCCGCACTGAACAACACCATGCCGCATTGAACAACACCATGCCGCACTGAACAACACCATCCTGCACTGAACAACACCATGCCGCACTGAACAACACCATGCCGCACTGAACAACACCATGCCGCACTGAACAACATTATGCCGCACTGAACAACATTATGCCGCACTAAACAACATTATGTCGCACTGAACAACACCATGCCGCACTGAACAACACCATGCTGCACTGAACAACATTATGCCGCACTGAACAACACGATCCCGCATTGAACAACACCATCCCGCAGTGAACAACACCATGCCGCATTGAACAACACCATGCCGCACTGAACAACACCATGCTGCACTGAACAACATTATGCTGCACTGAACAACACGATCCTGCATTGAACAACACCATGCCGCACTGAACAACACCATCCTGCACTGAACAACACCTTTCCACACTGAACAACACCATGCCGCACTGAACAACATTATGCCGCACTGAACAACACCATGCCGCACTGAACAACACCATGCCGCACTGAACAACACCATGCCGCACTGAACAACACCATGCCGCAATGAACAACACCATCCCGCACTGAACAACAGCATGCCGCATTGAACAACACCATGCCGCACTGAACAACACCATCCCGCACTGAACAACACCACCCCGCACTGAACAACACGATCCCGCATTGAACAACACCATCCCGGACTGAACAACACCATGCCGCACTGAACAACACCATTCCGCACTGAACAACACCATGCCGTACTGAACAACACCATGCCGCACTGAACAACACCATGCCGCACTGAACAACACCATGCCGCACTGAACAACACCATGCCGCACTGAACAACATTATGCCGCACTGAACAACACCATGCCGCACTGAACAACACCATCCCGCACTGAACAACATTATGCCGCACTGAACAACATTATGCCGCACTGAACAACACCATGCCGCACTGAACAACACCATGCCGCACTGAACAACACCATGCCGCACTGAACAACACGACGTCGCACTGAACAACACGACGCCGCACAGAACAACACGACGCCGCACAGAATAACACAATACCGCACAGAACAACACAATACCGCACAAACAGTTTTAGATAATATTACGTCGCAATCATGTGACGCGGACATGACGTCAATAGGCGGAACTCACGGCAAAATTATAATCCGTGGGCGTGGCTTGCAACAGGAAGTAGGAAAGCGGCAGTTCTGGCAAATAGTAACACGATGACTAACAAGGCAAATATTTTTGTTTTCAGCTTGCAACTTGACCGTCTAGAGCGTACAAGGTAATTACAACTGTTTTTTTTTAGCCCTGAAAAGCAAGGGAGTGTGGCGTTTGGGAGGAATGTCGAACTCGGCGTCTGCTTCCAGCCACAGACGCCAAATTTCGACGATTATTTCGACTGGTCAACGGTTGTAAATTATTGCGTTGACTAAAAACTTTATTTAACTCTACTCTTAACTTTGCCGTTTCAGATATGCGGGTATTACACCGCGGAAATGACGTCAATAGGCTGAACTCTCGCCAAAATTCAAATCTGTGGGCGCAATGGCCTTGAGCGAGACACCGGATACAAACACGACGATTATCAACAGAAATATCTTTATTTTCCGCTTGCAAGTGGACCGTCTAGAGCGTACACGGTAAGTACAACTCATTGTGTTTAAAAAGATTTACGTTTGTGTAGTTTGCGTTGCGTTGTATCTGTGAATGTTGGTTGAGGCTAAATGTTAATGTTTAATTTCATTCCTTTAGGTTCCACGGTGTTTGTTGGCTGTATGTTTTCCACTGCAAGAAGAGGCTCGTATCATTGACCAGCAGGAGCTACAATGGTGAGTACCCCTTTCGTCTTCCATTTATGTTAAACACTTCCTATTTCATGTCTAACAGTACTCGATTTAACAAATAACCATAAATAAATACAGTGTGGGCAGTCACGTTAACATATGTGATTATCCTGCCTAATATGTTTATCACAAATATGTCACTAATCACTAATATGTTTATTTGTTTATCACAACACCTTTGGACCTTCAGCAATCGATTATTTACCTTCATCTACATAGAGACAGAACGATGGTGTCTTAAACATCTCATTCATTTCACCAAATAACTTCACGCAGGTGGATAACGGCCGTCTCGGTCACGCTATGTTGCGTGATGCAGTTTTGAAGAACCAAATGCATTTATTCAATGAATAAGTCAAGCTAGTTCTATGTTTATGATGTTGTAAGTTACGGTACCGATTGAAGTTGAGTTCGAAGCCAGTGGAAAACAGCGCTGCGTTTGTGCTCTCCAGGTACAAATGTTGTGATCTCTGACTGACGACCGGGCGAGACTCGAGTAAGAGATGTCCAAACGAGCTCCGGCAGGGCGTGCCAAGGCGGAGCGAACGGACGCCCTTCAGGCCGCCAATGACGAGCTGAGAACCAAACTGATGGACGTCCAGTTAGAACTTCAGCAGGAGAAGAACAAGGTGAAAACCTCAACAGACAGACACTGCCTGCCTCCCTGCCTGCCTCCCTGCCTGCCTCCCTGCCTGCCTCCCTCCCTCCCAGTTTTCCCGATGTAGATTAGACATGCGTGTGCCATGACTGTGTCAGCCTACATCAACAAATGCACCGAGGACGTCAGCACCACTAAGAATATCATCACCCGGGGCAACCAACGACCCTGGATGACTGAGGAGGTACGTCAAACGCTACGAGCGCGGAACTCTGCCTTCAAGTCTGGCGACAAGGAGACACTGAGGACAGCGAGAGCCAACTTGAACCGTGCCATCAGGATAGCGAAGCGAGACCGCAGTCGAAAATTTCAGGATCGTTTCCACGACGTCAAAAACATCAGGAGTATGTGGCAAGGCATACGGGCGATTACAGACTACAACTCACCCTCCCCCCCCCCGGTGGGTGTAGTTGATGCTGACTTTCTAAATGGTCTAAATAACTTCTTTGGGAGGTTCGAGGCACTAAACGGCACTCCAGCAGTTAAAACTGTCCCCCATCAGGAAGAGGAGGTACTCTGCCTTGACTCCGCCGATGTGTTGAAGACCCTGAGGAGAGTCAACCCCTGTAAGGCCCCTGGCCCCGACAACATTCCTGGGCGTGTGTTCAGGGAATGTGCAAGTCATCTGGCTGGGGTCATCACAGACATTTTTAACACCTCGCTGGGCCAAGCCACAGTGCCGGCGTGCTTTAAGACTGCCTCCATCATTCCGGTGCCGAAGAAACCTCAAATCACCTCATTTAATGATTACCGGCCTGTTGCACTGACTCCGGTTATGATGAAGTGCTTCGAAAGGCTGCTTAAAGGTCACATCGTTTCCAGACTCCCCCTATTATTTGACCCGTTCCAGTTTGCCGACCGGCAAAACCGCTCCACTCAGGACGCCATCTCCTCCGTTCTTCACCTGAGCCTGGCTCACCTGGAGGAGAAGAACACCCATGTGCGGAGGCTGTTCCTGGACTTCAGCTCAGCGTTTAACACCATCATCCCACAGCATCTGGTAGGAAAATTGGAACACCTGGGCTTCAACACCCCCCTTCGCAACTGGCTGCTAGACTTCCTCACCAACAGACCTCAGTCAGTCCGGGTCGGACAGAACACCTCTGATGTCATCACCCTCAGCACAGGCTCCCTTCAGGGCTGCGTCCTGAGCCCCCTGCTGTGCACCCTGATGACACACGACTGCGTCCTCAGGTTCACCACCAATCACATCGTGAAGTCAGCAGACGACACAACGGTGGTGGGGCTCATCAGAGACAACAACGACCTGGACTACAGAGAGGAGGTGGAGCAGCTGGTGGGCTGGTGCAGAGAAAACAGCCTGATCCTGAATGAGGAGAAGATGAAGGAGATCATCGTCGACTTCAGGAAAAAACAGCCTCACCACGCTCCACTGATCATCAACAGCTCAGCTGTGGAGGTGGTCAGCACCACCAAATTCCTGGGGGTCCACATCACAGAAGACCTCACCTGGACTATGAACACTACGGCACTGGTCAAGAGGGCACAGAAGCGCTTGTACTTCCTGCGGAGGATGAGGAGAGCCCACCTGCCCCCACCCATCATGAGGACGTTCTACAGGAGCACCATAGAGAGCATTCTGACAAGCTGTCTCTCTGTGTGGTGTGGAGGCTGCACCGCCTCCGATTGGAAGAACGTGAGGAGAGTGGTGAGGACAGCAGAGAGGATCATAGGGGCTCCTCTTCCCTCCATTCAGGACATTTCATCTCAGCGCTGCATGTCCCGTGCCCGTAACATCATCAATGACCCATCACACCCCCACCATGGACTGTTCTCCCTGCTGCCCTCTGGGAAGAGGTTTGCAGCATCCGCTGCAGGTCCACCAGGTTCTGCAACAGCTTTTTCCCTGCTGTCATCAGACTGTTGAACACTAGAACTGTTGAGCTCTAAACTGAACTCTGCATCACACATTCACAGAACTGTACTTTATGACACTACGGACCTCTATCTTGCACTATCTCGCACTACCAACTTTACTGAACTTGTATAAACCCTTTAAATAGAAGTTTAATACATGGTTTAGCATTCCTCTGCACACTCTTGAATACTGTTTTGCCTACTTGCACTATTGCATAATTATCACTGCTGCACTTTATACTTATTTTTAATATATATATATATATATATATAGTATATATGTATATATATATATTTTCATAGGATATGTTACTTCTATTCAACTGCAATATCACTACTTTGTTGTAAGACGTATGCAACGGAATTTCGTTTTGTATGCACCATGTGCAGACAAGATGACAATAAAGTTTGTCTAAGTCTAAGTCATGTCAGGTCAGCTGTCTGGAGAGAGAGAGAAGTCAGGACCTGCGGGCGGAGCACCACCGTGCCACCGCCGCCATGACGGAACTCAAAAGCAAACTCCATGAGGAGAAGCAGAAAGAGTTAGCCATTACCAGGGAGACATTACTGCGGCAGCATGAAATGGAGCTGATGAGAGTGATCAAAATCAAAGATGGAGAGATCCAGCGACTGAATGCCTTGGTCCTCAGCCTGAGGGACGGCTCCATGGACAAGGTGATCCGCTCTATCCGTGTCTGACTATCCGCACGCCACGTCGGGCTTCGATGCGGCCGCTACCGTATTGTGTAGCTTGTCCCCAGTAAGCGTCGCGGCGCTCCGTTGCGGTCTCAACGGCCCGGTGTGGCGCAATGTCTGCTCAGGTGAGGAGGGGGGGCGCTTTGCTGGCGGAGGTGGAGGAGACGCGGCGGTGTCGGGAGACCGAGCGGTGTCGCCTCCACCAGGAGCGCGGAAGAAGCCCTGGCAGCGGCCCAGCAGGCCTGGCAGTCCCGAGCGGCCGAGCTCCGATCGGCTCATCACCAGCATCGGGAGGAGCTGAGCCGAACCAAGAGAGACTGCGAGAGGGAGATCCGCCGACTGGTAGGACTGATCAGATGCGCGGTGCGTGGCTATGTTCCCAATTTCGTTGTATACCTGCAGTGCAATGACACCTAAGGCATTCTATTCTATTCTATTTCACAAGAAGAAAATGTCCGGTTGCTCGCTTCGCTTTAGTCACAGCAAAGGTGTTCTAGTCGATTCAAGAAAAAAATTGGCCGGTTGCTCTCTTTGTTTTTGTCACAATTCTGGCAAATGAGTTTGCCCGCCTGCCTGAGCGCTCCCCGTTTGTACATCCAGACGGATGAGATCAAGCTGAAAGACAGAGCGGTTAGTGTTTTGGATGAAGCCCTGGGGCCGGCCACGTCCACCGCCTTCAGCTGCAGACTCAGGCTGCCGAGCAGCAGATCGCTGCCCTGAGGGATTCCCAAAGGGCGGGCCTAAACTACCCTGGAAGTGGGGTCAACGCCGCTACTAGCAATCCTCTTCATTGCGTAAGGCACCTCATCACACACTTGCAGTACGCATGACTTAGTTCGTTGCTGGAGGAAGGTAGCACAAAAACAGTTTTGAACTTTGAACGAGTGCTTGTGTGTGTGTGTTGCGGGGCGTTTTCAGTCTCAGGAGGATCGGGACACGCGACGGTTTCATCTGAAAATCGCTGAGCTCAGCGCAGTCATCAGGAAACTGGAGGATCGAAACGCCCTGCTTTCTGAAGAGCGCAATGAACTGGTAATTTATTGACGGCACGCTTGAAGGTTTGCGCTACGTTTGATGCGCGCCATCCAGCGAGGCACCCATTGCGCTTGCTTATTAGTTGAGCGGCGCGGCGAGTCGGTTGCCTGGTAGATGTCTTTTATTGGGAGCCAAAGCCACGATTCCGTTCAAACCGATGCAAAAGGAATGGATACGTTCTGGCCCGCGTGTTGTGCGTCTTTCACATCCCGCACTTCATGCTTGCAGCTAAAGCGACTGAGAGAAACAGAAAGCTAGTTTCTGCCACTCCTGTACAAAAACAAACGCCTGAGCAGGAAGAATGAAGAACTCTCGCTGGTGCTGTGTCGCCTTGAAAACAAAGTGCGCTTTGTCACCCAGGAGAACGAGGAGATGGCAAGCTTGGTAAGTCGACGCGGACAACGGCGGCGTGCCAACAGAGTCCACTGCATTTGTGTTCCACAGAGAAGGCCTAGTTCGCTCAATGACCTGGACCGCGGTTGCGGCCAGCAGGACGGTGAAATGGAGTTCCTTCAAGTTGTGGAGCAGCGGCACATCATCGACGACTTGTCCAAGGTCTTCAGGCAGGCGACTCGGTGCACGTACGGCAGCGCCGCGCTCGCTCGCTGTCGCCAGGAAACCTTTTCCGTCCAAAGCTTGGCCGGCGGCCGCCATCCAAAAAATTGGCCCCTTAAATTCCGACCTTTCAAGCAGGAGCATTGTGCGCACGCGTTTGAACACGCTTTAGACTTGTTTTGCCGTTTTCAGCAGCTCAAAGCTCCCGTTTTGTCAGCGCCTTTGCCACTCGCTGTGCGCTGAAAACGACGGACTTGCCCGGCTGCTCAGCCCGTCAACCATGAGCCGCGAGCGCGACGTCATTGTCCGTAGGCAGCTAGTGGCAAAATGCACCCTGTTAGAGTTGCGCTCGCTCCAACTTATTTTGCAAGAACCACACGGGAGACAAGTAAGTTCTTTTGGACACCTGCAGGTGGAGAGTCCATCCGTTGTATACGAATGAAGTCTGACTCTCGGCTCCTGCACGAGCATTTTAATTAAGAGAAACAGGGTGGGTGTAAGAGTGGATTGAATAGAGGAAGCCCTTGACCTCTAGTCAAAACATAGCAAGGGGTGTTTTACGACTTTGTGTAGGAAGGGATAAGCGATAGGGATAAATAAGGGATAAATAATATTATTTATTACAGGTCGCAGTCAAAGTCAAAGCAACACAATGATACGATAAAGATAATCTGGAAAACCCCGACACACCCTGTAGTTGTCACTTTTGGAAAAGACGAGCGTCCCTCCAATCATCGCCGGTGACGTGTTTTTCAGGCTCTGGAGACAGGAGCTCATGTCAGAAATGTCATTGTGAGTCGCGTTTGTTTCTGCGCCGGAGCCGTTCGTTCCCTTTGCATCCAAAGAATCTCAAAGGCGGATTATTTGTGTCGACAGGAGAGAGATTTGCTGCTACGATACCGACGTCGAGAATCTCTGAGGAGGAACAAAGCGTGAGGTCCTGCAAGGTGAGTCTGTTTGTTTGCGGCTGCTTGGTGTTGCGCAAGATGAAATGGCCTTTTTCTCGCTATCGTTCCTCTCGTCGATTCATCGTGAGGTGTCGCTTCAGTTTGTTCAGAGAGATGTTTGCTTCCGCGCCCGCAGGTCATCGAAACATTTTACGGCTACGACGAAGACGTGTTGGTGGACTCGGACGGATCGTCCTTGTCTTTTCACACCGACAGAACCCCCGACACGGAACCCGAAGAGGTAGCCCGCCATTTCTGCCAGCGTATTGGCACCAAACATTCCTCTTCAGCCTGGAATCGGACTCGTCTTTGCGTCGCGGGTGCTTTGTCGCCGGTCTGACTGATTCTGGTACTAGTGCTGTGTTGCATTGGTGTGTGCATGAAGAGGCGGAGCTTCGCTACCGCCAGCTGACGCAAGAATATCAAGCGCTGCAACGAGCCTACGCTCTGCTAGCCCAGACCAGCGAAAGGGGACTACGACGCCGAGAAGGAGATCAAGGTGGCGCCCCTTCCCGCAACCCCCGGCCGGGTCGCAGCCTCCCCGTTCTCACCCAGCCTCGGGTGTTCTCTGGTCTGAAAGGAGGAGGAGGAGCCTCCCTCCTCCTCCTTTCAGACCAGAGAAAAGCTGATGGTAGAAATGGGTCACTATCAAAGCAGAGTAGCAGATCTGGAGTCAGCGCTGAAGCAACAAGGACAGGTAAGCTCATCAATGAGCACACCTTTTTCTCAGACAAAATAGCTACATTCTTCAGTCACTCATCCGTCTGGCATTACTGGACCAACCCCCCCCCCCCCCCCCCCCCCTCCCGAACGTGGCTGGGAAAATGCGGAGAAAAGCAAATGTCATTTTCCAGTCAACCAAAGAATTTGTGGATGAAAATGACACAACATTCCAAAGCTGTCCACGCGTTTGTCTCTTCTAGAATGTCAAGTGGGTGGAGGAGAAGCAGCTGCTGCGTCAGAGCAATCAGCAGTTGGCCGAAAAGGTGACGGAAAGAAAGGCGCTGGGCGGAGTCGCTTGGCGTCACACCTGTCGGGAAGCCCCGCAGATGAGGTCTGACTGTCTTTTCAGGTCAGGCGGATGGAGGCGGAAGAAGCGCGTCTGAAAGAGCACATCCAGGATATCCGAGACCAAAACGAACTGCTTGAGTTCCGCATCCTGGAGCTGGAGGTGGGAAGACTCGCACAAGCGTGTTGAGGCCAGAGATGTGACGGACGGACGGACGGACGGACGGACGGATGCATGCCTCTGCCTTTCAGGAGAGGGAGTGGCGCTCCCCCGTCTTGAAGTTTCTGCAAGTCCGTTTCCCAGACGGCCTCAGCCCTTTGCAGATCTACTGCGAGGCCGAGGGCGTGAGCGTACGTAAGGCGTCCCTCGCAACCCTAACCTTAACCCGAGGTCCCAGAACACCTTACATTGCTCCTTGCGCCTTTCCCCCGGACATCGTCATCAGTGATCTGATGAAGAAGCTGGACATCCTGGGCTATAACGCCGTAAGTGTATGTCGAACTCCTTATGTTCGCACTCCACGAGACTCGGCGGCTCAAATGTGACTTTTGGAAGGCTTTGCGCTGAAAGAAGCTTGTTGACGCTGTGCCTTTGGGCTCTTGCAGAATCTCACCAACGAGGAGCAGGTGGTCGTGATTCACGCCAGGACCCTTCTCACCCTAGCCGAGAAGGTAACGCGCACGTCCACGCACGCTCTCGCATTCTGCTTATGTGACAGCAGCCTTTCCTCAGTGGTTAGAATACATCAAAGTGACCAAGTCAGCACTTCAACAGAAGATGTTGGACATTGAAAGTGAGAAGGTAGACAGACACGCGACATCAGCCAAGGGGAACTCCGGCAATGTGCCCCAACAATTCTGACCTTGAGCTGTGCTAGGATATGTTCTGCAAGCAGAAGGGCTACCTGGATGAAGAGTTGGACTTCAGGAAGTGTTCCATGGACCAGGCTCATAAGGTAAGCCGCCCTCAAATCTCCCGCCGGACCACTGATGGACGAGGATTGCGGCCCAGAGGATCCTGGAGCTGGAGGCCATGTTGTACGAGGCGCTACCGCAGCGGGACTGCCCCGCCACGGACGGCGAAAAAGCCAGCCACGCTGGCGTGAATGACGTGCTGACGGCGGATCAGAGAGAAGAGCTTAGGAGCGCCGTGGACCAATGGAAGCGAGCCCTGATGTGCGAGTTGAGGGAGCGCGACGCTTGCATCCTCCAAGAGAGAATGGATCTGCTGCACAGCGCGCAACAGGTAAGGGCCCAAAGCCAGCCCGGCACTTACTTGCACGCTTACTGGCTTTTGAATGCCACTTTCCATTTGTCCGTCCTAGAGGAACAGAGAGCTGAAAGAATTCATCGAAGCTCAGAAGAGACAAATCAAACAATTGGAGGAGAAGTTTCTGTTTCTCTTTCTATTCTTCTCCTTGGCCTTCATTCTGTGGCCCTAACACCAGCTGGTGAGTGAGCTCCAGCGGCACCGCACTCGACACCTCCGATACACTGCCAGCCGGTCTCAGACGTTGGCAGACGCTCCGATGCCAACGTATACCCCCCGCCACGGTGACAGAGGCACCGCGTCACACCGGCGCTCATCCAATCAGAAGGCAGGAAAAGCAAATTCACATGCAGGGCACTTTTGAACCAGAAGAGAGCGCCACAAAAAACGGTTGTTGCCCCAAACGCGCACTAAAAAGGGTCAGAATAACAAGAGTCCCACTGGCCAGCCGGGGCCACCCGTCCAGCTGTTTCTTCAGGGGGGAAAAAAATTGGAGTCACCGGTGAGTACATTTTGCATTTAGCTCTGCTTTTCTGCTTCTGTCTTCAAGTGTGTGGCATCCTGCGATCAAAGAGTCAGCCAACCCCAAAGCGGTTGACCTCAACGTCCCACCACCATGCCTACCAGAGCAGGTGACGTGATGCTTTGGACATCCTTCCGTCTCAGATGCCCAAAAGTACTCTTTGCCACATCTGCGGCAATACGGTGTCTTTTCAAAGGTGCAAATAAATCCAGCGTGGGCGGAACACGCACGTCTTCGGTTTTTCCCGCTTTGTTTGTGTGACAGCTGTTGTGAAAATTTTATACAAATAAAGTTGTATAGTACAGGTTTGGCCAAGCCGCAACTCCCGAACCGCATGCGGCTCTTTTATGTTCATATCAACATTTGTGTGTGTGTGTGTGTGGGGGGGGGGGGTTGTGCGTGTTGGCTTCACTTGAGTTCAATTTGGTATTTTGGTCAAAAGCGCATGTGGTGAAATTCCACAAAGTAGGATGGGCAAACACATTTCTTTAAACTATGAGTGTCAATTGGGCTCTCGAAATGGCAGGGAAAAGATGCACAGCAAAACGAAAATACGTAGATGAACACAGGACGTTTTAATCAGAGTGGGAAAGTTTCTATTTTTTGTTGAACGTGATGGCAAACCATTCTGCCTGATATGTCAGACCTCAGCGCATTTCAAAGATTCAAATCTTCAGCGCCATGCACTTCAGCTCACTCCATGCTAACATTGATCAGGCGTCGAACCCGCATCATCATGCTTAAGAGGTGGCCATGCTAACCAGTGCGCCATTATGTCAACGCATAATAACTAAGTCTACTGGTCAAAACAGCGGTTACTATATGACGTCGCTACGTCGTGGTCACGTGACGCAGACAAGACGTCAATGGACGTGGGCAGAGTTAACTTGTTTAAAAGGGAGTAGGCAGAAGAAATATTTAATTTATTTAAATCTATTTTGAGTGCACACCATTATGCCAATGCATAACAACTGTAAATCTACTAAACAAAACAGCGGTTGCTATATGACATCTGCCACGTCGTGGTCACGTGACATACGTGACGTCGATGGGCGTAACTTTCGCCGGAATTCAAATCCGCGGGGAGAGTTAACTTGTTTAAAAGAGAGTGGGCAGAAGAATTATTTAATTTATTTAAATCTATTTGGTGTGTGCGCCATTATGTCAATGCATAACAACTGTAAGTCTACTAAACAAAACAGCGGTTGCTATTTGACGTCTGCCACGTCGTGGTCACGTGACGCGGACGTGACGTCGACGCCTACTTTACATCCCACCGATCACAGGACTCCTCGGCTGCATAACCGTGCCCCCTTCCCAACCAATCGGATTTGCTATACGCGAAAACGACGCCAATGGAAAGAGCTTCCGCCCAAATTTAAATCCGTGGGCGTGGCTCGCAGCAGGAAGTAGGAAAATGGCGGCGATGTTGACAAAGACACAGCGGATGGTAACATACGACTAACAAGAGAAATATTTTTATTTTCTGCTTGCAACTGGACCGTCCAGAGCGTACACGGTAAGTACAACTCATCGTTTTTAAAAAGAAGTACTTTTGTTGCCCTGAAAAGCGAGTGAGCGTGGCGTTTGTGGGGGACGTCGAATTTCGACGATTCTTTCTGGTCAACGGTTGTAAATGATTGTGTTGATTAAAAAAGAAAACTTGATGTAACTCTACTTTTAACTGCCGTTTCAGATAGATTTGGAATTGCATCACATCCAATTTTGCCTAGAGCGTACACGGTAAGTAACACTCGTTGTGTTTAAGGAGATTTACGTTTGTAATAGCAGAAGTGTAGCCGCGTTGCGTTGTACGTGTGAATGTTGGTCCGGGCGAAATGTTAATGTTTAATTTCATTCCTTTAGGTTCCACGGTGTTTGTTGGCTGCAAGTTTTCCACTGCAAGAAGAGGCTCATATCATTGACCAGGAGCGAGCTACAATGGTGAGTAGCCATAACATTTATGTTAAACACTTCCTATTTCATGTCTAACAGTACTTGATTTAACAAATAACCATAAATAAATACAGTGTGGGCACTGAAGTTAACATATGTGATTATACTGCCTAATCTGTCACCGAGTAGATTGTTGCAAAGTAATATAAGATCCAAAGTTGTAATTCAGAATAGTTTTCAAAAGAAGGCCATTAGAATTATATACAAGTCTGATTACCCTGAACAAGCTATTAATTAAATCACAAATTCTTCAATTCAAAGATTTGGTAGATTATCAGACAAATAATGTCTAACAGTAATTGATTTAACACATCACGATAAGTAGATTGAGTGTGGGCACTCTCAAGTTAACATATGTGATTATACTGCCTAATCTGTTACAGAGTATGTTGTTGCCAAGTAATGTAGAATAGATCCAAAGTAGTAATCCAGAATAGTTTTGAAGAGGCCATTAGAATGATAAACAAATCTGATTACCTTGAACATAATAACAAGCTAAGTGTTTAATATGTCCTATGAAGTCAAAATTGGGCACCATCATGTGGTGAAATTTGGAATTGCATCACATCCAATTTTGCCTGGGAACAAACAGATTACATAAATCTTAGTTTTGAATAAGCCACTCCTTCTCAAACAAGTAAACTCTGCCCATTTTGCGCAGTAGATGTTCTGTTAATATCTAGTATTTATACAAAGTCATAATTTAAATTGCTTTCAACCTTCATTCATCGGTTCAACCAACATTACTCGCTCTTATTACCAACTTGTATTGATTTAACTAAGCGTTTAATACTTCCTATCAGGTCTCAAATCGAGATTTGGCAAAATACAATTTCAGCAAATCCAATTTTGCCAGGGAACAAAAATAGATTAAATAAACTAAATAAGTCCTCTTCCCATTAAATAAATCAGAAAAGTCTGTCTTGTAACCAGTCCTCTTCAAACAAGTAAAGTCTGCCCATTTTGTGCCGTAGATTTTGTGTCTATGCCTAGTATTTAAACAAAATCATAATTTAAACGACTTCTTTCCTTCATTCACTTTGGAAATTTGGAATTGCAGCAAATCGAATTTTGGCAGGGAACAAAAATAGATCAATTAAACTAAATAAGTCTTCTTCCCATTAAATAAATTAAAAAAGTCTGTCTTGTAACCAGTCCTTTTCAAACAAGTAAAGTCTGCCCATTTTGTGCCGTCGATTTTGTGTTAATGCCTAGTATTCATACAAAATCATAATTTAAAGGACTTCATTCCTTCATTCACTTTGGAAATTTGGAATTGCAGCACATCAAATTTTGCCTGGGAAGAAAAGTAGATTAAATAAATTTAATAAGTCTTACTACTTCCCATTAAATAAATTAAATACGTCTTACTTGTTCCCACTCCTTTTCAAAACAGTAGTTTAAAACGAGGGCCCTTCACTCAATCTTTAACCTCAACCCCGCACGTTGTGTTGTATCTGTGAATGTTGGTTGTGGCCAAATGATAGTTTTCTTTCATTCGTTTAGGTTCCAAGAAAACTTGATGTAACTCTACTTTTAACTGCCGTTTCAGATAAGCGGGTATTACGTCGCAGTCAAATGCCGCGGATATGACGTAATTGCCCGAACCTCCGCCAAAATTCAAATCTGTTGGCGCGATGGCCGTGAGCCACTGAGCAGCGACGATTATCAACAGAAATATCTTTATTTTCTGCTTGCAACTGGACCGTCTAGAGCGTACACGGTAAGTAACACTCATTGTGTTTAAGGAGATTTACGTTTGTAATAGCAGAAGTGTAGCCGCGTTGCGTTGTACGTGTGAAAATTGGTCGAGGCGAAATGTTAATGTTTAATTTCATTCCTTTAGGTTCCACGGTGTTTGTTGGCTGCAAGTTTTCCACTGCAAGAAGAGGCTCGTATCATTGACCAGGAGCGAGCTACAATGGTGAGTAGCCATAACATTTATGTTAAACACTTCCTATTTCATGTCTAACAGTACTTGATTTAACAAATAACCATAAATAAATACAGTGTGGGCACTGAAGTTAACATATGTGATTATACTGCCTAATCTGTCACGGAGTAGATTGTTGCAAAGTAATATAAGATCCAAAGTTGTAATTCAGAATAGTTTTCAAAAGAAGGCCATTAGAATTATATACAAGTCTGATTACCCTGAACAAGCTATTAATTAAATCACAAATTCTTCAATTCAAAGATTTGGTAGATTATCAGACAAATAATGTCTAACAGTAATTGATTTAACACATCACGATAAGTAGATTGAGTGTGGGCACTCTCAAGTTAACATATGTGATTATACTGCCTAATCTGTTACAGAGTATGTTGTTGCCAAGTAATGTAGAATAGATCCAAAGTAGTAATCCAGAATAGTTTTGAAGAGGCCATTAGAATGATAAACAAATCTGATTACCTTGAACATAATAACAAGCTAAGTGTTTAATATGTCCTATGAAGTCAAAATTGGGCACCATCATGTGGTGGAATTTGGAATTGCATCACATCCAATTTTGCCTGGGAACAAACAGATTACATAAATCTTAGTTTTGAATAAGCCACTCCTTCTCAAACAAGTAAACTCTGCCCATTTTGCGCAGTAGATGTTCTGTTAATATCTAGTATTTATACAAAGTCATAATTTAAATTGCTTTCAACCTTCATTCATCGGTTCAACCAACATTACTCGCTCTTATTACCAACTTGTATTGATTTAACTAAGCGTTTAATACTTCCTATCAGGTCTCAAATCGAGATTTGGCAAAATACAATTTCAGCAAATCCAATTTTGCCAGGGAACAAAAATAGATTAAATAAACTAAATAAGTCCTCTTCCCATTAAATAAATCAGAAAAGTCTGTCTTGTAACCAGTCCTCTTCAAACAAGTAAAGTCTGCCCATTTTGTGCCGTAGATTTTGTGTCTATGCCTAGTATTTAAACAAAATCATAATTTAAACGACTTCTTTCCTTCATTCACTTTGGAAATTTGGAATTGCAGCAAATCGAATTTTGGCAGGGAACAAAAATAGATCAATTAAACTAAATAAGTCTTCTTCCCATTAAATAAATTAAAAAAGTCTGTCTTGTAACCAGTCCTTTTCAAACAAGTAAAGTCTGCCCATTTTGTGCCGTCGATTTTGTGTTAATGCCTAGTATTTATACAAAATCATAATTTAAAGGACTTCATTCCTTCATTCACTTTGGAAATTTGGAATTGCAGCACATCAAATTTTGCCTGGGAAGAAAAGTAGATTAAATAAATTTAATAAGTCTTACTACTTCCCATTAAATAAATTAAATACGTCTTACTTGTTCCCACTCCTTTTCAAAACAGTAGTTTAAAACGAGGGCCCTTCACTCAATCTTTAACCCCAACCCCGCACGTTGTGTTGTATCTGTGAATGTTGGTTGTGGCCAAATGATAGTTTTCTTTCATTCGTTTAGGTTCCAAGAAAACTTGATGTAACTCTACTTTTAACTGCCGTTTCAGATAAGCGGGTATTACGTCGCAGTCATGTGCCGTGGATATGACGTAATTGCCCGAACCTCCGCCAAAATTCAAATCTGTTGGCGCGATGGCCGTGAGCCACTGAGCAGCGACGATTATCAACAGAAATATCTTTATTTTCTGCTTGCAACTGGACCGTCTAGAGCGTACACGGTAAGTAACACTCATTGTGTTTAAGGAGATTTACGTTTGTAATAGCAGAAGTGTAGCCGCGTTGCGTTGTACGTGTGAAAATTGGTCGAGGCGAAATGTTAATGTTTAATTTCATTCCTTTAGGTTCCACGGTGTTTGTTGGCTGCAAGTTTTCCACTGCAAGAAGAGGCTCGTATCATTGACCAGGAGCGAGCTACAATGGTGAGTAGCCATAACATTTATGTTAAACACTTCCTATTTCATGTCTAACAGTACTTGATTTAACAAATAACCATAAATAAATACAGTGTGGGCACTGAAGTTAACATATGTGATTATACTGCCTAATCTGTCACAGAGTAGATTGTTGCAAAGTAATATAAGATCCAAAGTTGTAATTCAGAATAGTTTTCAAAAGAAGGCCATTAGAATTATATACAAGTCTGATTACCCTTAACATAACAACAAGCTATTAATTAAATCACAAATTCTTCAATTCAAAGATTTGGTAGATTATCAGACAAATAATGTCTAACAGTAATTGATTTAACACATCACGATAAGTAGATTGAGTGTGGGCACTCTCAAGTTAACAGATATGATTATACTGCCTAATCTGTTACAGAGTATGTTGTTGCCAAGTAATGTAGAATAGATCCAAAGTAGTAATCCAGAATAGTTTTGAAGAGGCCATTAGAATAATAAACAAATCTGATTACCTTGAACATAATAACAAGCTAAGTGTTTAATATGTCCTATGAAGTCAAAATTGGGCACCATCATGTGGTGAAATTTGGAATTGCATCACATCCAATTTTGCCTGGGAACAAACAGATTAAATAAATCTTAGTTTTGAATAAGCCACTCCTTCTCAAACAAGTAAACTCTGCCCATTTCGCGCAGTAGATGTTCTGTTAATATCTAGTATTTATACAAAGTCATAATTTAAATTGCTTTCAACCTTCATTCATCGGTTCAACCAACATTACTCGCTCTTATTACCAACTTGTATTGATTTAACTAAGCGTTTAATACTTCCTATCAGGTCTCAAGGCAAGATTTGGCAAAATACAATTTCAGCAAATCCAATTTTGCCAGGGAACAAAAATAGATTAAATAAACTAAATAAGTCTTCTTCCCATTAAATAAATCAGAAAAGTCTGTCTTGTAACCAGTCCTCTTCAAACAAGTAAAGTCTGCCCATTTTGTGCCGTAGATTTTGTGTCTATGCCTAGTATTTAAACAAAATCATAATTTAAACGACTTCTTTCCTTCATTCACTTTGGAAATTTGGAATTGCAGCAAATCGAATTTTGCCAGGGAACAAAAATAGATCAATTAAACTAAATAAGTCTTCTTCCCATTAAATAAATTAAAAAAGTCTGTCTTGTAACCAGTCCTTTTCAAACAAGTAAAGTCTGCCCATTTTGTGCCGTCGATTTTGTGTTAATGCCTAGTATTTATACAAAATCATAATTTAAAGGACTTCATTCCTTCATTCACTTTGGAAATTTGGAATTGCAGCACATCAAATTTTGCCTGGGAAGAAAAGTAGATTAAATAAATTTAATAAGTCTTACTACTTCCCATTAAATAAATTAAATACGTCTTACTTGTTCCCACTCCTTTACAAAAAAGTAGTTTAAAACGAGGTCCCTTCACTCAACCTTTAACCCTATTTATTCACCTTCTAGGCTAAGTGTTAAAGGCTAAGTGTTAAAGGCTAAGTGTTAAAGGCTAAGTGTTAGAGGCTAAGTGCCAGAGGCTAGGCGCCAGAGGCGAGTTTTTGTGGGCTGAAGTTTTAGTGGGGTTAGTGTGAATACAATCCAAAAGAATACAACAGAATACAATACAATAGAATATAATACATAGATTAAATTCAATAGCTCTTACTACTTCCCATTAAATAAATTAAATACGTCTTACTTGTTCCCAATCCTTTTCAAAAAAGTAGTTTAAAACGAGGGCCCTTCACTCAACCTTTAACCTCAACCCCGCACGTCACATTGTGTTGTATCTGTGAATGTTGGTTGTGGCCAAATGATAGTTTTCTTTCATTCGTTTAGGTTCCACGGTGTTTGTTGGCTATGTTTTCCACTGTCAGAAGGATGAAAATACAAAGTACAACGCTTGGACGTGGGCGAAGACGTCACCGGTGAGTCCTTCCTTCCTATGTATTTACCTTCTAGATGCTAGAGGCTAAGTGTTAGAGGCTAAGTGTTAGAGGCTAAGTGTTAAACACAATACGAACAACACAACGATACTGCACTGAACAACACGATACCGCACTGAGAAACACGATACCGCACTGAACAACACGATACCGCACTGAACAACACCATGCCGCACTGAACACCATGCCACACTGAACAACACCATCCCGCACTGAACAACACCATGCCGCACTAAACAACACCATGCCGCACTGAACAACACCATGCCTCACTGAACGACACCATGCCGCACTGAAAGACACCATGCCGCACTGAACGACACCATGCCGCACTGAAAGACACCATCCCGCACTGAACACCATGCCGCACTGAACAACACCATCCTGCACTGAACAACACCATTCCGCACTGAACAACACCATGCCGCACTGAACAACATTATGCCGCACTGAACATTATGCCGCACTGAACAACACCATGCCGCACTGAACAACACCATGCCGCACTGAACAACATTATGCCGCACTGAACAACACCATGCCGCACTGAACAACACCATGCCGCACTGAACAACACCATGCCGCACTGAACAACATTATGCCGCACTGAACAACACCATGCCGCACTGAACAACACCATCCTGCACTGAACAACACCATTCCGCATTGAACACCATGCCGCACTGAACAACACCATCCCGCACTGAACCATACCATGCCGCACTGAACAACACCATGCCGCACTGAACAACATTATGCCGCACTGAACAACATTATGCCGCACTGAACAACACCATGCCGCACTGAACAACACCATGCCGCACTGAACAACACCATGCCGCACTGAACAACATTATAACGCACTGAACAACACCATCCCGCACTGAACAACACCATGCCGCACTAAACAACATTATGCCGCACTGAACAACATTATGCCGCACTGAACAACACCATGCCGCACTGAACAACACCATCCTGCACTGAACAACACCATCCTGCACTGAACAACACCATCCCGCACTGAACAACACCATGCCGCACTGAACAACACCATGCCGCAATGAACAACACCATGCCGCAATGAACAACACCATCCCGCACTGAACAACATTATGCCGCACTGAACAACATTATGCCGCACTGAACAACACCATGCCGCACTGAACAACACCATCCTGCACTGAACAACACCATCCCGCACTGAACAACACCATCCCGCACTGAACAACACCATGCCGCACTGAACAACATTATGCCGCACTGAACAACACCATGCCGCACTGAACAACACCATGCCGCACTGAACAACACCATGCCGCAATGAACAACACCATCCCGCACTGAACAACACCATGCCGCACTGAGCAACACCATGCCGCACTGAACAACACCATCCTGCACTGAACAACACCATGCCGCACTGAACAACACCATTCCGCACTGAACAACACCATGCCGCACTGAACAACATTACGCTGCACTGAACAACACCATGCCGCACTGAACAACACCATGCCGCACTGAACAACACCATGCCGCATTGAACAACACCATGCCGCATTGAACAACACCATGCCGCACTGAACAACACCATCCTGCACTGAACAACACCATGCCGCATTGAACAACACCATGCCGCACTGAACAACACCATCCTGCACTGAACAACACCATCCCGCACTGAACAACACCATCCCGCATTGAACAACACCATCCTGCACTGAACAACACCATGCCGCACTGAACAACACCATGCCGCACTGAACAACACCATTCCGCACTGAACAACACCATGCCGCACTGAACAACACCATCCTGCACTGAACAACACCATCCCGCACTGAACAACACCATGCCGCATTGAACAACACCATGCCGCATTGAACAACACCATGCCGCACTGAACAACACCATGCCGCACTGAACAACACCATGCCGCACTGAACAACACCATGCCGCACTGAACAACACCATGCCGCACTGAACAACATTATGCCGCACTGAACAACATTATGTCGCACTGAACAACACCATGCCGCACTGAACAACACCATGCCGCACTGAACAACATTATGCCGCACTGAAAAACACCATGCCGCACTGAACAACACCATCCCGCACTGAACAACACCATGCCGCATTGAACAACACCATGCCGCACTGAACAACACCATGCTGTACTGAACAACATTATGCTGCACTGAACAACACGATCCTGCATTGAACAACACCATGCCGCACTGAACAACACCATCCTGCACTGAACAACACCATCCTGCACTGAACAACACCACCCCGCACTGAACAACACGATCCCGCATTGAACACCATCCCGCACTGAACAACACCATGCCGCACTGAACAACACCATTCCGCACTGAACAACACCATGCCGCACTGAACAACACCATGCCGCACTGAACAACACCATGCCGCACTGAACAACACCATGCCGCACTGAACAACATCATGCCGCACTGAACAACACCATGCCACACTGAACAACACCATCCCGCACTGAACAACACCATGCCGCATTGAACAACACCATGCCGCACTGAACAACACCATCCTGCACTGAACAACACCATCCCGCACTAAACAACACCATGCCGCACTGAACAACATTATGGCGCACTGGACAACATTATGCCGCACTGAACAACACCATGCCGCACTGAACAACACCATGCCGCACTGAACAACACCATGCCGCACTGAACAACACCATGCCGCACTGAACAACATTATGCCGCACTGAAGAACACCATGCCGCACTGAACAACACCATGCCGCACTGAACAACACGATCCCGCATTGAACAACACCATCCTGCACTGAACAACACCATGCCGCACTGAACAACACCATGCCGCACTGAACAACACCATTCCGCACTGAACAACACCATGCCGCACTGAACGACACCATCCTGCACTGAACAACACCATCCCGCACTGAACAACACCATGCCGCATTAAACAACACCATGCCGCACTGAACAACACCATCCTGCACTGAACAACACCATGCCGCACTGAACAACACCATGCCGCACTGAACAACACCATGCCGCACTGAACAACATTATGCCGCACTGAACAACATTATGCCGCACTAAACAACATTATGTCGCACTGAACAACACCATGCCGCACTGAACAACACCATGCTGCACTGAACAACATTATGCCGCACTGAACAACACGATCCCGCATTGAACAACACCATCCCGCAGTGAACAACACCATGCCGCATTGAACAACACCATGCCGCACTGAACAACACCATGCTGCACTGAACAACATTATGCTGCACTGAACAACACGATCCTGCATTGAACAACACCATGCCGCACTGAACAACACCATCCTGCACTGAACAACACCATGCCGCACTGAACAACACCATGCCGCACTGAACAACATTATGCCGCACTGAAAAACACCATGCCGCACTGAACAACACCATCCCGCACTGAACAACACCATGCCGCATTGAACAACACCATGCCGCACTGAACAACACCATGCTGCACTGAACAACATTATGCTGCACTGAACAACACGATCCTGCATTGAACAACACCATGCCGCACTGAACAACACCATCCTGCACTGAACAACACCATCCTGCACTGAACAACACGATCCCGCATTGAACAACACCATCCCGCACTGAACAACACCATCCCGCACTGAACAACACCATGCCGCACTGAACAACACCATGCCGCACTGAACAACACCATGCCGCACTGAACAACACCATGCCGCACTGAACAACACCATGCCGCACTGAACAACACCATGCCGCACTGAACAACATTATGCCGCACTGAACAACACCATGCCGCACTGAACAACACCATCCCGCACTGAACAACACCATGCCGCATTGAACAACACCATGCCGCACTGAACAACACCATCCTGCACTGAACAACACCATCCCGCACTAAACAACACCATGCCGCACTGAACAACATTATGGCGCACTGGACAACATTATGCCGCACTGAACAACACCATGCCGCACTGAACAACACCATGCCGCACTGAACAACACCATGCCGCACTGAACAACACCATGCCGCACTGAACAACATTATGCCGCACTGAACAACACCATGCCGCACTGAACAACACCATGCCGCACTGAACAACACGATCCCGCATTGAACAACACCATCCTGCACTGAACAACACCATGCCGCACTGAACAACACCATGCCGCACTGAACAACACCATTCCGCACTGAACAACACCATGCCGCACTGAACAACACCATCCTGCACTGAACAACACCATTCCGCACTGAACAACACCATGCCGCATTGAACAACACCATGCCGCACTGAACAACACCATCCTGCACTGAACAACACCATGCCGCACTGAACAACACCATGCCGCACTGAACAACACCTTGCCGCACTGAACAACATTATGCCGCACTGAACAACATTACGCCGCACTAAACAACATTATGTCGCACTGAACAACACCATGCCGCACTGAACAACACCATGCTGCACTGAACAACATTATGCCGCACTGAACAACACGATCCCGCATTGAACAACACCATCCCGCAGTGAACAACACCATGCCGCATTGAACAACACCATGCCGCACTGAACAACACCATGCTGCACTGAACAACATTATGCTGCACTGAACAACACGATCCTGCATTGAACAACACCATGCCGCACTGAACAACACCATCCTGCACTGAACAACACCTTTCCACACTGAACAACACCATGCCGCACTGAACAACATTATGCCGCACTGAACAACACCATGCCGCACTGAACAACACCATGCCGCACTGAACAACACCATGCCGCACTGAACAACACCATGCCGCAATGAACAACACCATCCCGCACTGAACAACAGCATGCCGCATTGAACAACACCATGCCGCACTGAACAACACCATCCCGCACTGAACAACACCACCCCGCACTGAACAACACGATCCCGCATTGAACAACACCATCCCGGACTGAACAACACCATGCCGCACTGAACAACACCATTCCGCACTGAACAACACCATGCCGTACTGAACAACACCATGCCGCACTGAACAACACCATGCCGCACTGAACAACACCATGCCGCACTGAACAACATTATGCCGCACTGAACAACACCATGCCGCACTGAACAACACCATCCCGCACTGAACAACATTATGCCGCACTGAACAACATTATGCCGCACTGAACAACACCATGCCGCACTGAACAACACCATGCCGCACTGAACAACACCATGCCGCACTGAACAACACGACGTCGCACTGAACAACACGACGCCGCACAGAACAACACGACGCCGCACAGAATAACACAATACCGCACAGAACAACACAATACCGCACAAACAGTTTTAGATAATATTACGTCGCAATCATGTGACGCGGACATGACGTCAATAGGCGGAACTCACGGCAAAATTATAATCCGTGGGCGTGGCTTGCAACAGGAAGTAGGAAAGCGGCAGTTCTGGCAAACAAGACACAGCTGTTAGTAACACGATGACTAACAAGGCAAATATTTTTGTTTTCAGCTTGCAACTTGACCGTCTAGAGCGTACAAGGTAATTACAACTGTTTTTTTTTAGCCCTGAAAAGCAAGGGAGTGTGGCGTTTGGGAGGAATGTCGAACTCGGCGTCTGCTTCCAGCCACAGACGCCAAATTTCGACGATTATTTCGACTGGTCAACGGTTGTAAATTATTGCGTTGACTAAAAACTTTATTTAACTCTACTCTTAACTTTGCCGTTTCAGATATGCGGGTATTACACCGCGGAAATGACGTCAATAGGCTGAACTCTCGCCAAAATTCAAATCTGTGGGCGCAATGGCCTTGAGCGAGACACCGGATACAAACACGACGATTATCAACAGAAATATCTTTATTTTCCGCTTGCAAGTGGACCGTCTAGAGCGTACACCGTAAGTACAACTCATTGTGTTTAAAAAGATTTACGTTTGTGTAGTTTGCGTTGCGTTGTATCTGTGAATGTTGGTTGAGGCTAAATGTTAATGTTTAATTTCATTCCTTTAGGTTCCACGGTGTTTGTTGGCTGTATGTTTTCCACTGCAAGAAGAGGCTCGTATCATTGACCAGCAGGAGCTACAATGGTGAGTACCCCTTTCGTCTTCCATTTATGTTAAACACTTCCTATTTCATGTCTAACAGTACTCGATTTAACAAATAACCATAAATAAATACAGTGTGGGCAGTCACGTTAACATATGTGATTATCCTGCCTAATATGTTTATCACAAATATGTCACTAATCACTAATATGTTTATTTGTTTATCACAACACCTTTGGACCTTCAGCAATCGATTATTTCCCTTCATCTACATAGAGACAGAACGATGGTGTCTTAAACATCTCATTCATTTCACCAAATAACTTCACGCAGGTGGATAACGGCCGTCTCGGTCACGCTATGTTGCGTGATGCAGTTTTGAAGAACCAAATGCATTTATTCAATGAATAAGTCAAGCTAGTTCTATGTTTATGATGTTGTAAGTTACGGTACCGATTGAAGTTGAGTTCGAAGCCAGTGGAAAACAGCGCTGCGTTTGTGCTCTCCAGGTACAAATGTTGTGATCTCTGACTGACGACCGGGCGAGACTCGAGTAAGAGATGTCCAAACGAGCTCCGGCAGGGCGGGCCAAGGCGGAGCGAACGGACGCCCTTCAGGCCGCCAATGACGAGCTGAGAACCAAACTGATGGACGTCCAGTTAGAACTTCAGCAGGAGAAGAACAAGGTGAAAACCTCAACAGACAGACACTGCCTGCCTCCCTGCCTGCCTCCCTGCCTGCCTCCCTGCCTGCCTCCCTCCCTCCCAGTTTTCCCGATGTAGATTAGACATGCGTGTGCCATGACTGTGTCAGCCTACATCAACAAATGCACCGAGGACGTCAGCACCACTAAGAATATCATCACCCGGGGCAACCAACGACCCTGGATGACTGAGGAGGTACGTCAAACGCTACGAGCGCGGAACTCTGCCTTCAAGTCTGGCGACAAGGAGACACTGAGGACAGCGAGAGCCAACTTGAACCGTGCCATCAGGATAGCGAAGCGAGACCGCAGTCGAAAATTTCAGGATCGTTTCCACGACGTCAAAAACATCAGGAGTATGTGGCAAGGCATACGGGCGATTACAGACTACAACTCACCCTCCCCCCCCCCCCCCCCCCGGTGGGTGTAGTTGATGCTGACTTTCTAAATGGTCTAAATAACTTCTTTGGGAGGTTCGAGGCACTAAACGGCACTCCAGCAGTTAAAACTGTCCCCCATCAGGAAGAGGAGGTACTCTGCCTTGACTCCGCCGATGTGTTGAAGACCCTGAGGAGAGTCAACCCCTGTAAGGCCCCTGGCCCCGACAACATTCCTGGGCGTGTGTTCAGGGAATGTGCAAGTCATCTGGCTGGGGTCATCACAGACATTTTTAACACCTCGCTGGGCCAAGCCACAGTGCCGGCGTGCTTTAAGACTGCCTCCATCATTCCGGTGCCGAAGAAACCTCAAATCACCTCATTTAATGATTACCGGCCTGTTGCACTGACTCCGGTTATGATGAAGTGCTTCGAAAGGCTGCTTAAAGGTCACATCGTTTCCAGACTCCCCCTATTATTTGACCCGTTCCAGTTTGCCGACCGGCAAAACCGCTCCACTCAGGACGCCATCTCCTCCGTTCTTCACCTGAGCCTGGCTCACCTGGAGGAGAAGAACACCCATGTGCGGAGGCTGTTCCTGGACTTCAGCTCAGCGTTTAACACCATCATCCCACAGCATCTGGTAGGAAAATTGGAACACCTGGGCTTCAACACCCCCCTTCGCAACTGGCTGCTAGACTTCCTCACCAACAGACCTCAGTCAGTCCGGGTCGGACAGAACACCTCTGATGTCATCACCCTCAGCACAGGCTCCCTTCAGGGCTGCGTCCTGAGCCCCCTGCTGTGCACCCTGATGACACACGACTGCGTCCTCAGGTTCACCACCAATCACATCGTGAAGTCAGCAGACGACACAACGGTGGTGGGGCTCATCAGAGACAACAACGACCTGGACTACAGAGAGGAGGTGGAGCAGCTGGTGGGCTGGTGCAGAGAAAACAGCCTGATCCTGAATGAGGAGAAGATGAAGGAGATCATCGTCGACTTCAGGAAAAAACAGCCTCACCACGCTCCACTGATCATCAACAGCTCAGCTGTGGAGGTGGTCAGCACCACCAAATTCCTGGGGGTCCACATCACAGAAGACCTCACCTGGACTATGAACACTACGGCACTGGTCAAGAGGGCACAGAAGCGCTTGTACTTCCTGCGGAGGATGAGGAGAGCCCACCTGCCCCCACCCATCATGAGGACGTTCTACAGGAGCACCATAGAGAGCATTCTGACAAGCTGTCTCTCTGTGTGGTGTGGAGGCTGCACCGCCTCCGATTGGAAGAACGTGAGGAGAGTGGTGAGGACAGCAGAGAGGATCATAGGGGCTCCTCTTCCCTCCATTCAGGACATTTCATCTCAGCGCTGCATGTCCCGTGCCCGTAACATCATCAATGACCCATCACACCCCCACCATGGACTGTTCTCCCTGCTGCCCTCTGGGAAGAGGTTTGCAGCATCCGCTGCAGGTCCACCAGGTTCTGCAACAGCTTTTTCCCTGCTGTCATCAGACTGTTGAACACTAGAACTGTTGAGCTCTAAACTGAACTCTGCATCACACATTCACAGAACTGTACTTTATGACACTACGGACCTCTATCTTGCACTATCTCGCACTACCAACTTTACTGAACTTGTATAAACCCTTTAAATAGAAGTTTAATACATGGTTTAGCATTCCTCTGCACACTCTTGAATACTGTTTTGCCTACTTGCACTATTGCATAATTATCACTGCTGCACTTTATACTTATTTTTAATATATATATATATATATATATAGTATATATGTATATATATATATTTTCATAGGATATGTTACTTCTATTCAACTGCAATATCACTACTTTGTTGTAAGACGTATGCAACGGAATTTCGTTTTGTATGCACCATGTGCAGACAAGATGACAATAAAGTTTGTCTAAGTCTAAGTCATGTCAGGTCAGCTGTCTGGAGAGAGAGAGAAGTCAGGACCTGCGGGCGGAGCACCACCGTGCCACCGCCGCCATGACGGAACTCAAAAGCAAACTCCATGAGGAGAAGCAGAAAGAGTTAGCCATTACCAGGGAGACATTACTGCGGCAGCATGAAATGGAGCTGATGAGAGTGATCAAAATCAAAGATGGAGAGATCCAGCGACTGAATGCCTTGGTCCTCAGCCTGAGGGACGGCTCCATGGACAAGGTGATCCGCTCTATCCGTGTCTGACTATCCGCACGCCACGTCGGGCTTCGATGCGGCCGCTACCGTATTGTGTAGCTTGTCCCCAGTAAGCGTCGCGGCGCTCCGTTGCGGTCTCAACGGCCCGGTGTGGCGCAATGTCTGCTCAGGTGAGGAGGGGGGGCGCTTTGCTGGCGGAGGTGGAGGAGACGCGGCGGTGTCGGGAGACCGAGCGGTGTCGCCTCCACCAGGAGCGCGGAAGAAGCCCTGGCAGCGGCCCAGCAGGCCTGGCAGTCCCGAGCGGCCGAGCTCCGATCGGCTCATCACCAGCATCGGGAGGAGCTGAGCCGAACCAAGAGAGACTGCGAGAGGGAGATCCGCCGACTGGTAGGACTGATCAGATGCGCGGTGCGTGGCTATGTTCCCAATTTCGTTGTATACCTGCAGTGCAATGACACCTAAGGCATTCTATTCTATTCTATTTCACAAGAAGAAAATGTCCGGTTGCTCGCTTCGCTTTAGTCACAGCAAAGGTGTTCTAGTCGATTCAAGAAAAAAATTGGCCGGTTGCTCTCTTTGTTTTTGTCACAATTCTGGCAAATGAGTTTGCCCGCCTGCCTGAGCGCTCCCCGTTTGTACATCCAGACGGATGAGATCAAGCTGAAAGACAGAGCGGTTAGTGTTTTGGATGAAGCCCTGGGGCCGGCCACGTCCACCGCCTTCAGCTGCAGACTCAGGCTGCCGAGCAGCAGATCGCTGCCCTGAGGGATTCCCAAAGGGCGGGCCTAAACTACCCTGGAAGTGGGGTCAACGCCGCTACTAGCAATCCTCTTCATTGCGTAAGGCACCTCATCACACACTTGCAGTACGCATGACTTAGTTCGTTGCTGGAGGAAGGTAGCACAAAAACAGTTTTGAACTTTGAACGAGTGCTTGTGTGTGTGTGTTGCGGGGCGTTTTCAGTCTCAGGAGGATCGGGACACGCGACGGTTTCATCTGAAAATCGCTGAGCTCAGCGCAGTCATCAGGAAACTGGAGGATCGAAACGCCCTGCTTTCTGAAGAGCGCAATGAACTGGTAATTTATTGACGGCACGCTTGAAGGTTTGCGCTACGTTTGATGCGCGCCATCCAGCGAGGCACCCATTGCGCTTGCTTATTAGTTGAGCGGCGCGGCGAGTCGGTTGCCTGGTAGATGTCTTTTATTGGGAGCCAAAGCCACGATTCCGTTCAAACCGATGCAAAAGGAATGGATACGTTCTGGCCCGCGTGTTGTGCGTCTTTCACATCCCGCACTTCATGCTTGCAGCTAAAGCGACTGAGAGAAACAGAAAGCTAGTTTCTGCCACTCCTGTACAAAAACAAACGCCTGAGCAGGAAGAATGAAGAACTCTCGCTGGTGCTGTGTCGCCTTGAAAACAAAGTGCGCTTTGTCACCCAGGAGAACGAGGAGATGGCAAGCTTGGTAAGTCGACGCGGACAACGGCGGCGTGCCAACAGAGTCCACTGCATTTGTGTTCCACAGAGAAGGCCTAGTTCGCTCAATGACCTGGACCGCGGTTGCGGCCAGCAGGACGGTGAAATGGAGTTCCTTCAAGTTGTGGAGCAGCGGCACATCATCGACGACTTGTCCAAGGTCTTCAGGCAGGCGACTCGGTGCACGTACGGCAGCGCCGCGCTCGCTCGCTGTCGCCAGGAAACCTTTTCCGTCCAAAGCTTGGCCGGCGGCCGCCATCCAAAAAATTGGCCCCTTAAATTCCGACCTTTCAAGCAGGAGCATTGTGCGCACGCGTTTGAACACGCTTTAGACTTGTTTTGCCGTTTTCAGCAGCTCAAAGCTCCCGTTTTGTCAGCGCCTTTGCCACTCGCTGTGCGCTGAAAACGACGGACTTGCCCGGCTGCTCAGCCCGTCAACCATGAGCCGCGAGCGCGACGTCATTGTCCGTAGGCAGCTAGTGGCAAAATGCACCCTGTTAGAGTTGCGCTCGCTCCAACTTATTTTGCAAGAACCACACGGGAGACAAGTAAGTTCTTTTGGACACCTGCAGGTGGAGAGTCCATCCGTTGTATACGAATGAAGTCTGACTCTCGGCTCCTGCACGAGCATTTTAATTAAGAGAAACAGGGTGGGTGTAAGAGTGGATTGAATAGAGGAAGCCCTTGACCTCTAGTCAAAACATAGCAAGGGGTGTTTTACGACTTTGTGTAGGAAGGGATAAGCGATAGGGATAAATAAGGGATAAATAATATTATTTATTACAGGTCGCAGTCAAAGTCAAAGCAACACAATGATACGATAAAGATAATCTGGAAAACCCCGACACACCCTGTAGTTGTCACTTTTGGAAAAGACGAGCGTCCCTCCAATCATCGCCGGTGACGTGTTTTTCAGGCTCTGGAGACAGGAGCTCATGTCAGAAATGTCATTGTGAGTCGCGTTTGTTTCTGCGCCGGAGCCGTTCGTTCCCTTTGCATCCAAAGAATCTCAAAGGCGGATTATTTGTGTCGACAGGAGAGAGATTTGCTGCTACGATACCGACGTCGAGAATCTCTGAGGAGGAACAAAGCGTGAGGTCCTGCAAGGTGAGTCTGTTTGTTTGCGGCTGCTTGGTGTTGCGCAAGATGAAATGGCCTTTTTCTCGCTATCGTTCCTCTCGTCGATTCATCGTGAGGTGTCGCTTCAGTTTGTTCAGAGAGATGTTTGCTTCCGCGCCCGCAGGTCATCGAAACATTTTACGGCTACGACGAAGACGTGTTGGTGGACTCGGACGGATCGTCCTTGTCTTTTCACACCGACAGAACCCCCGACACGGAACCCGAAGAGGTAGCCCGCCATTTCTGCCAGCGTATTGGCACCAAACATTCCTCTTCAGCCTGGAATCGGACTCGTCTTTGCGTCGCGGGTGCTTTGTCGCCGGTCTGACTGATTCTGGTACTAGTGCTGTGTTGCATTGGTGTGTGCATGAAGAGGCGGAGCTTCGCTACCGCCAGCTGACGCAAGAATATCAAGCGCTGCAACGAGCCTACGCTCTGCTAGCCCAGACCAGCGAAAGGGGACTACGACGCCGAGAAGGAGATCAAGGTGGCGCCCCTTCCCGCAACCCCCGGCCGGGTCGCAGCCTCCCCGTTCTCACCCAGCCTCGGGTGTTCTCTGGTCTGAAAGGAGGAGGAGGAGCCTCCCTCCTCCTCCTTTCAGACCAGAGAAAAGCTGATGGTAGAAATGGGTCACTATCAAAGCAGAGTAGCAGATCTGGAGTCAGCGCTGAAGCAACAAGGACAGGTAAGCTCATCAATGAGCACACCTTTTTCTCAGACAAAATAGCTACATTCTTCAGTCACTCATCCGTCTGGCATTACTGGACCAACCCCCCCCCCCCCCCCCCCCCTCCCGAACGTGGCTGGGAAAATGCGGAGAAAAGCAAATGTCATTTTCCAGTCAACCAAAGAATTTGTGGATGAAAATGACACAACATTCCAAAGCTGTCCACGCGTTTGTCTCTTCTAGAATGTCAAGTGGGTGGAGGAGAAGCAGCTGCTGCGTCAGAGCAATCAGCAGTTGGCCGAAAAGGTGACGGAAAGAAAGGCGCTGGGCGGAGTCGCTTGGCGTCACACCTGTCGGGAAGCCCCGCAGATGAGGTCTGACTGTCTTTTCAGGTCAGGCGGATGGAGGCGGAAGAAGCGCGTCTGAAAGAGCACATCCAGGATATCCGAGACCAAAACGAACTGCTTGAGTTCCGCATCCTGGAGCTGGAGGTGGGAAGACTCGCACAAGCGTGTTGAGGCCAGAGATGTGACGGACGGACGGACGGACGGACGGACGGATGCATGCCTCTGCCTTTCAGGAGAGGGAGTGGCGCTCCCCCGTCTTGAAGTTTCTGCAAGTCCGTTTCCCAGACGGCCTCAGCCCTTTGCAGATCTACTGCGAGGCCGAGGGCGTGAGCGTACGTAAGGCGTCCCTCGCAACCCTAACCTTAACCCGAGGTCCCAGAACACCTTACATTGCTCCTTGCGCCTTTCCCCCGGACATCGTCATCAGTGATCTGATGAAGAAGCTGGACATCCTGGGCTATAACGCCGTAAGTGTATGTCGAACTCCTTATGTTCGCACTCCACGAGACTCGGCGGCTCAAATGTGACTTTTGGAAGGCTTTGCGCTGAAAGAAGCTTGTTGACGCTGTGCCTTTGGGCTCTTGCAGAATCTCACCAACGAGGAGCAGGTGGTCGTGATTCACGCCAGGACCCTTCTCACCCTAGCCGAGAAGGTAACGCGCACGTCCACGCACGCTCTCGCATTCTGCTTATGTGACAGCAGCCTTTCCTCAGTGGTTAGAATACATCAAAGTGACCAAGTCAGCACTTCAACAGAAGATGTTGGACATTGAAAGTGAGAAGGTAGACAGACACGCGACATCAGCCAAGGGGAACTCCGGCAATGTGCCCCAACAATTCTGACCTTGAGCTGTGCTAGGATATGTTCTGCAAGCAGAAGGGCTACCTGGATGAAGAGTTGGACTTCAGGAAGTGTTCCATGGACCAGGCTCATAAGGTAAGCCGCCCTCAAATCTCCCGCCGGACCACTGATGGACGAGGATTGCGGCCCAGAGGATCCTGGAGCTGGAGGCCATGTTGTACGAGGCGCTACCGCAGCGGGACTGCCCCGCCACGGACGGCGAAAAAGCCAGCCACGCTGGCGTGAATGACGTGCTGACGGCGGATCAGAGAGAAGAGCTTAGGAGCGCCGTGGACCAATGGAAGCGAGCCCTGATGTGCGAGTTGAGGGAGCGCGACGCTTGCATCCTCCAAGAGAGAATGGATCTGCTGCACAGCGCGCAACAGGTAAGGGCCCAAAGCCAGCCCGGCACTTACTTGCACGCTTACTGGCTTTTGAATGCCACTTTCCATTTGTCCGTCCTAGAGGAACAGAGAGCTGAAAGAATTCATCGAAGCTCAGAAGAGACAAATCAAACAATTGGAGGAGAAGTTTCTGTTTCTCTTTCTATTCTTCTCCTTGGCCTTCATTCTGTGGCCCTAACACCAGCTGGTGAGTGAGCTCCAGCGGCACCGCACTCGACACCTCCGATACACTGCCAGCCGGTCTCAGACGTTGGCAGACGCTCCGATGCCAACGTATACCCCCCGCCACGGTGACAGAGGCACCGCGTCACACCGGCGCTCATCCAATCAGAAGGCAGGAAAAGCAAATTCACATGCAGGGCACTTTTGAACCAGAAGAGAGCGCCACAAAAAACGGTTGTTGCCCCAAACGCGCACTAAAAAGGGTCAGAATAACAAGAGTCCCACTGGCCAGCCGGGGCCACCCGTCCAGCTGTTTCTTCAGGGGGGAAAAAAATTGGAGTCACCGGTGAGTACATTTTGCATTTAGCTCTGCTTTTCTGCTTCTGTCTTCAAGTGTGTGGCATCCTGCGATCAAAGAGTCAGCCAACCCCAAAGCGGTTGACCTCAACGTCCCACCACCATGCCTACCAGAGCAGGTGACGTGATGCTTTGGACATCCTTCCGTCTCAGATGCCCAAAAGTACTCTTTGCCACATCTGCGGCAATACGGTGTCTTTTCAAAGGTGCAAATAAATCCAGCGTGGGCGGAACACGCACGTCTTCGGTTTTTCCCGCTTTGTTTGTGTGACAGCTGTTGTGAAAATTTTATACAAATAAAGTTGTATAGTACAGGTTTGGCCAAGCCGCAACTCCCGAACCGCATGCGGCTCTTTTATGTTCATATCAACATTTGTGTGTGTGTGTGTGTGGGGGGGGGGGGGGGTTGTGCGTGTTGGCTTCACTTGAGTTCAATTTGGTATTTTGGTCAAAAGCGCATGTGGTGAAATTCCACAAAGTAGGATGGGCAAACACATTTCTTTAAACTATGAGTGTCAATTGGGCTCTCGAAATGGCAGGGAAAAGATGCACAGCAAAACGAAAATACGTAGATGAACACAGGACGTTTTAATCAGAGTGGGAAAGTTTCTATTTTTTGTTGAACGTGATGGCAAACCATTCTGCCTGATATGTCAGACCTCAGCGCATTTCAAAGATTCAAATCTTCAGCGCCATGCACTTCAGCTCACTCCATGCTAACATTGATCAGGCGTCGAACCCGCATCATCATGCTTAAGAGGTGGCCATGCTAACCAGTGCGCCATTATGTCAACGCATAATAACTAAGTCTACTGGTCAAAACAGCGGTTACTATATGACGTCGCTACGTCGTGGTCACGTGACGCAGACAAGACGTCAATGGACGTGGGCAGAGTTAACTTGTTTAAAAGGGAGTAGGCAGAAGAAATATTTAATTTATTTAAATCTATTTTGAGTGCACACCATTATGCCAATGCATAACAACTGTAAATCTACTAAACAAAACAGCGGTTGCTATATGACATCTGCCACGTCGTGGTCACGTGACATACGTGACGTCGATGGGCGTAACTTTCGCCGGAATTCAAATCCGCGGGGAGAGTTAACTTGTTTAAAAGAGAGTGGGCAGAAGAATTATTTAATTTATTTAAATCTATTTGGTGTGTGCGCCATTATGTCAATGCATAACAACTGTAAGTCTACTAAACAAAACAGCGGTTGCTATTTGACGTCTGCCACGTCGTGGTCACGTGACGCGGACGTGACGTCGACGCCTACTTTACATCCCACCGATCACAGGACTCCTCGGCTGCATAACCGTGCCCCCTTCCCAACCAATCGGATTTGCTATACGCGAAAACGACGCCAATGGAAAGAGCTTCCGCCCAAATTTAAATCCGTGGGCGTGGCTCGCAGCAGGAAGTAGGAAAATGGCGGCGATGTTGACAAAGACACAGCGGATGGTAACATACGACTAACAAGAGAAATATTTTTATTTTCTGCTTGCAACTGGACCGTCCAGAGCGTACACGGTAAGTACAACTCATCGTTTTTAAAAAGAAGTACTTTTGTTGCCCTGAAAAGCGAGTGAGCGTGGCGTTTGTGGGGGACGTCGAATTTCGACGATTCTTTCTGGTCAACGGTTGTAAATGATTGTGTTGATTAAAAAAGAAAACTTGATGTAACTCTACTTTTAACTGCCGTTTCAGATAGATTTGGAATTGCATCACATCCAATTTTGCCTAGAGCGTACACGGTAAGTAACACTCGTTGTGTTTAAGGAGATTTACGTTTGTAATAGCAGAAGTGTAGCCGCGTTGCGTTGTACGTGTGAATGTTGGTCCGGGCGAAATGTTAATGTTTAATTTCATTCCTTTAGGTTCCACGGTGTTTGTTGGCTGCAAGTTTTCCACTGCAAGAAGAGGCTCATATCATTGACCAGGAGCGAGCTACAATGGTGAGTAGCCATAACATTTATGTTAAACACTTCCTATTTCATGTCTAACAGTACTTGATTTAACAAATAACCATAAATAAATACAGTGTGGGCACTGAAGTTAACATATGTGATTATACTGCCTAATCTGTCACCGAGTAGATTGTTGCAAAGTAATATAAGATCCAAAGTTGTAATTCAGAATAGTTTTCAAAAGAAGGCCATTAGAATTATATACAAGTCTGATTACCCTGAACAAGCTATTAATTAAATCACAAATTCTTCAATTCAAAGATTTGGTAGATTATCAGACAAATAATGTCTAACAGTAATTGATTTAACACATCACGATAAGTAGATTGAGTGTGGGCACTCTCAAGTTAACATATGTGATTATACTGCCTAATCTGTTACAGAGTATGTTGTTGCCAAGTAATGTAGAATAGATCCAAAGTAGTAATCCAGAATAGTTTTGAAGAGGCCATTAGAATGATAAACAAATCTGATTACCTTGAACATAATAACAAGCTAAGTGTTTAATATGTCCTATGAAGTCAAAATTGGGCACCATCATGTGGTGAAATTTGGAATTGCATCACATCCAATTTTGCCTGGGAACAAACAGATTACATAAATCTTAGTTTTGAATAAGCCACTCCTTCTCAAACAAGTAAACTCTGCCCATTTTGCGCAGTAGATGTTCTGTTAATATCTAGTATTTATACAAAGTCATAATTTAAATTGCTTTCAACCTTCATTCATCGGTTCAACCAACATTACTCGCTCTTATTACCAACTTGTATTGATTTAACTAAGCGTTTAATACTTCCTATCAGGTCTCAAATCGAGATTTGGCAAAATACAATTTCAGCAAATCCAATTTTGCCAGGGAACAAAAATAGATTAAATAAACTAAATAAGTCCTCTTCCCATTAAATAAATCAGAAAAGTCTGTCTTGTAACCAGTCCTCTTCAAACAAGTAAAGTCTGCCCATTTTGTGCCGTAGATTTTGTGTCTATGCCTAGTATTTAAACAAAATCATAATTTAAACGACTTCTTTCCTTCATTCACTTTGGAAATTTGGAATTGCAGCAAATCGAATTTTGGCAGGGAACAAAAATAGATCAATTAAACTAAATAAGTCTTCTTCCCATTAAATAAATTAAAAAAGTCTGTCTTGTAACCAGTCCTTTTCAAACAAGTAAAGTCTGCCCATTTTGTGCCGTCGATTTTGTGTTAATGCCTAGTATTCATACAAAATCATAATTTAAAGGACTTCATTCCTTCATTCACTTTGGAAATTTGGAATTGCAGCACATCAAATTTTGCCTGGGAAGAAAAGTAGATTAAATAAATTTAATAAGTCTTACTACTTCCCATTAAATAAATTAAATACGTCTTACTTGTTCCCACTCCTTTTCAAAACAGTAGTTTAAAACGAGGGCCCTTCACTCAATCTTTAACCTCAACCCCGCACGTTGTGTTGTATCTGTGAATGTTGGTTGTGGCCAAATGATAGTTTTCTTTCATTCGTTTAGGTTCCAAGAAAACTTGATGTAACTCTACTTTTAACTGCCGTTTCAGATAAGCGGGTATTACGTCGCAGTCAAATGCCGCGGATATGACGTAATTGCCCGAACCTCCGCCAAAATTCAAATCTGTTGGCGCGATGGCCGTGAGCCACTGAGCAGCGACGATTATCAACAGAAATATCTTTATTTTCTGCTTGCAACTGGACCGTCTAGAGCGTACACGGTAAGTAACACTCATTGTGTTTAAGGAGATTTACGTTTGTAATAGCAGAAGTGTAGCCGCGTTGCGTTGTACGTGTGAAAATTGGTCGAGGCGAAATGTTAATGTTTAATTTCATTCCTTTAGGTTCCACGGTGTTTGTTGGCTGCAAGTTTTCCACTGCAAGAAGAGGCTCGTATCATTGACCAGGAGCGAGCTACAATGGTGAGTAGCCATAACATTTATGTTAAACACTTCCTATTTCATGTCTAACAGTACTTGATTTAACAAATAACCATAAATAAATACAGTGTGGGCACTGAAGTTAACATATGTGATTATACTGCCTAATCTGTCACGGAGTAGATTGTTGCAAAGTAATATAAGATCCAAAGTTGTAATTCAGAATAGTTTTCAAAAGAAGGCCATTAGAATTATATACAAGTCTGATTACCCTGAACAAGCTATTAATTAAATCACAAATTCTTCAATTCAAAGATTTGGTAGATTATCAGACAAATAATGTCTAACAGTAATTGATTTAACACATCACGATAAGTAGATTGAGTGTGGGCACTCTCAAGTTAACATATGTGATTATACTGCCTAATCTGTTACAGAGTATGTTGTTGCCAAGTAATGTAGAATAGATCCAAAGTAGTAATCCAGAATAGTTTTGAAGAGGCCATTAGAATGATAAACAAATCTGATTACCTTGAACATAATAACAAGCTAAGTGTTTAATATGTCCTATGAAGTCAAAATTGGGCACCATCATGTGGTGGAATTTGGAATTGCATCACATCCAATTTTGCCTGGGAACAAACAGATTACATAAATCTTAGTTTTGAATAAGCCACTCCTTCTCAAACAAGTAAACTCTGCCCATTTTGCGCAGTAGATGTTCTGTTAATATCTAGTATTTATACAAAGTCATAATTTAAATTGCTTTCAACCTTCATTCATCGGTTCAACCAACATTACTCGCTCTTATTACCAACTTGTATTGATTTAACTAAGCGTTTAATACTTCCTATCAGGTCTCAAATCGAGATTTGGCAAAATACAATTTCAGCAAATCCAATTTTGCCAGGGAACAAAAATAGATTAAATAAACTAAATAAGTCCTCTTCCCATTAAATAAATCAGAAAAGTCTGTCTTGTAACCAGTCCTCTTCAAACAAGTAAAGTCTGCCCATTTTGTGCCGTAGATTTTGTGTCTATGCCTAGTATTTAAACAAAATCATAATTTAAACGACTTCTTTCCTTCATTCACTTTGGAAATTTGGAATTGCAGCAAATCGAATTTTGGCAGGGAACAAAAATAGATCAATTAAACTAAATAAGTCTTCTTCCCATTAAATAAATTAAAAAAGTCTGTCTTGTAACCAGTCCTTTTCAAACAAGTAAAGTCTGCCCATTTTGTGCCGTCGATTTTGTGTTAATGCCTAGTATTTATACAAAATCATAATTTAAAGGACTTCATTCCTTCATTCACTTTGGAAATTTGGAATTGCAGCACATCAAATTTTGCCTGGGAAGAAAAGTAGATTAAATAAATTTAATAAGTCTTACTACTTCCCATTAAATAAATTAAATACGTCTTACTTGTTCCCACTCCTTTTCAAAACAGTAGTTTAAAACGAGGGCCCTTCACTCAATCTTTAACCCCAACCCCGCACGTTGTGTTGTATCTGTGAATGTTGGTTGTGGCCAAATGATAGTTTTCTTTCATTCGTTTAGGTTCCAAGAAAACTTGATGTAACTCTACTTTTAACTGCCGTTTCAGATAAGCGGGTATTACGTCGCAGTCATGTGCCGTGGATATGACGTAATTGCCCGAACCTCCGCCAAAATTCAAATCTGTTGGCGCGATGGCCGTGAGCCACTGAGCAGCGACGATTATCAACAGAAATATCTTTATTTTCTGCTTGCAACTGGACCGTCTAGAGCGTACACGGTAAGTAACACTCATTGTGTTTAAGGAGATTTACGTTTGTAATAGCAGAAGTGTAGCCGCGTTGCGTTGTACGTGTGAAAATTGGTCGAGGCGAAATGTTAATGTTTAATTTCATTCCTTTAGGTTCCACGGTGTTTGTTGGCTGCAAGTTTTCCACTGCAAGAAGAGGCTCGTATCATTGACCAGGAGCGAGCTACAATGGTGAGTAGCCATAACATTTATGTTAAACACTTCCTATTTCATGTCTAACAGTACTTGATTTAACAAATAACCATAAATAAATACAGTGTGGGCACTGAAGTTAACATATGTGATTATACTGCCTAATCTGTCACAGAGTAGATTGTTGCAAAGTAATATAAGATCCAAAGTTGTAATTCAGAATAGTTTTCAAAAGAAGGCCATTAGAATTATATACAAGTCTGATTACCCTTAACATAACAACAAGCTATTAATTAAATCACAAATTCTTCAATTCAAAGATTTGGTAGATTATCAGACAAATAATGTCTAACAGTAATTGATTTAACACATCACGATAAGTAGATTGAGTGTGGGCACTCTCAAGTTAACAGATATGATTATACTGCCTAATCTGTTACAGAGTATGTTGTTGCCAAGTAATGTAGAATAGATCCAAAGTAGTAATCCAGAATAGTTTTGAAGAGGCCATTAGAATAATAAACAAATCTGATTACCTTGAACATAATAACAAGCTAAGTGTTTAATATGTCCTATGAAGTCAAAATTGGGCACCATCATGTGGTGAAATTTGGAATTGCATCACATCCAATTTTGCCTGGGAACAAACAGATTAAATAAATCTTAGTTTTGAATAAGCCACTCCTTCTCAAACAAGTAAACTCTGCCCATTTCGCGCAGTAGATGTTCTGTTAATATCTAGTATTTATACAAAGTCATAATTTAAATTGCTTTCAACCTTCATTCATCGGTTCAACCAACATTACTCGCTCTTATTACCAACTTGTATTGATTTAACTAAGCGTTTAATACTTCCTATCAGGTCTCAAGGCAAGATTTGGCAAAATACAATTTCAGCAAATCCAATTTTGCCAGGGAACAAAAATAGATTAAATAAACTAAATAAGTCTTCTTCCCATTAAATAAATCAGAAAAGTCTGTCTTGTAACCAGTCCTCTTCAAACAAGTAAAGTCTGCCCATTTTGTGCCGTAGATTTTGTGTCTATGCCTAGTATTTAAACAAAATCATAATTTAAACGACTTCTTTCCTTCATTCACTTTGGAAATTTGGAATTGCAGCAAATCGAATTTTGCCAGGGAACAAAAATAGATCAATTAAACTAAATAAGTCTTCTTCCCATTAAATAAATTAAAAAAGTCTGTCTTGTAACCAGTCCTTTTCAAACAAGTAAAGTCTGCCCATTTTGTGCCGTCGATTTTGTGTTAATGCCTAGTATTTATACAAAATCATAATTTAAAGGACTTCATTCCTTCATTCACTTTGGAAATTTGGAATTGCAGCACATCAAATTTTGCCTGGGAAGAAAAGTAGATTAAATAAATTTAATAAGTCTTACTACTTCCCATTAAATAAATTAAATACGTCTTACTTGTTCCCACTCCTTTACAAAAAAGTAGTTTAAAACGAGGTCCCTTCACTCAACCTTTAACCCTATTTATTCACCTTCTAGGCTAAGTGTTAAAGGCTAAGTGTTAAAGGCTAAGTGTTAAAGGCTAAGTGTTAGAGGCTAAGTGCCAGAGGCTAGGCGCCAGAGGCGAGTTTTTGTGGGCTGAAGTTTTAGTGGGGTTAGTGTGAATACAATCCAAAAGAATACAACAGAATACAATACAATAGAATATAATACATAGATTAAATTCAATAGCTCTTACTACTTCCCATTAAATAAATTAAATACGTCTTACTTGTTCCCAATCCTTTTCAAAAAAGTAGTTTAAAACGAGGGCCCTTCACTCAACCTTTAACCTCAACCCCGCACGTCACATTGTGTTGTATCTGTGAATGTTGGTTGTGGCCAAATGATAGTTTTCTTTCATTCGTTTAGGTTCCACGGTGTTTGTTGGCTATGTTTTCCACTGTCAGAAGGATGAAAATACAAAGTACAACGCTTGGACGTGGGCGAAGACGTCACCGGTGAGTCCTTCCTTCCTATGTATTTACCTTCTAGATGCTAGAGGCTAAGTGTTAGAGGCTAAGTGTTAGAGGCTAAGTGTTAAACACAATACGAACAACACAACGATACTGCACTGAACAACACGATACCGCACTGAGAAACACGATACCGCACTGAACAACACGATACCGCACTGAACAACACCATGCCGCACTGAACACCATGCCACACTGAACAACACCATCCCGCACTGAACAACACCATGCCGCACTAAACAACACCATGCCGCACTGAACAACACCATGCCTCACTGAACGACACCATGCCGCACTGAAAGACACCATGCCGCACTGAACGACACCATGCCGCACTGAAAGACACCATCCCGCACTGAACACCATGCCGCACTGAACAACACCATCCCGCACTGAACAACACCATCCCGCACTGAACAACACCATGCCGCACTGAACAACATTATGCCGCACTGAACATTATGCCGCACTGAACAACACCATGCCGCACTGAACAACACCATGCCGCACTGAACAACATTATGCCGCACTGAACAACACCATGCCGCACTGAACAACACCATGCCGCACTGAACAACACCATGCCGCACTGAACAACATTATGCCGCACTGAACAACACCATGCCGCACTGAACAACACCATCCTGCACTGAACAACACCATTCCGCATTGAACACCATGCCGCACTGAACAACACCATCCCGCACTGAACCATACCATGCCGCACTGAACAACACCATGCCGCACTGAACAACATTATGCCGCACTGAACAACATTATGCCGCACTGAACAACACCATGCCGCACTGAACAACACCATGCCGCACTGAACAACACCATGCCGCACTGAACAACATTATAACGCACTGAACAACACCATCCCGCACTGAACAACACCATGCCGCACTAAACAACATTATGCCGCACTGAACAACATTATGCCGCACTGAACAACACCATGCCGCACTGAACAACACCATCCTGCACTGAACAACACCATCCTGCACTGAACAACACCATCCCGCACTGAACAACACCATGCCGCACTGAACAACACCATGCCGCAATGAACAACACCATGCCGCAATGAACAACACCATCCCGCACTGAACAACATTATGCCGCACTGAACAACATTATGCCGCACTGAACAACACCATGCCGCACTGAACAACACCATCCTGCACTGAACAACACCATCCCGCACTGAACAACACCATCCCGCACTGAACAACACCATGCCGCACTGAACAACATTATGCCGCACTGAACAACACCATGCCGCACTGAACAACACCATGCCGCACTGAACAACACCATGCCGCAATGAACAACACCATCCCGCACTGAACAACACCATGCCGCACTGAGCAACACCATGCCGCACTGAACAACACCATCCTGCACTGAACAACACCATGCCGCACTGAACAACACCATTCCGCACTGAACAACACCATGCCGCACTGAACAACATTACGCTGCACTGAACAACACCATGCCGCACTGAACAACACCATGCCGCACTGAACAACACCATGCCGCATTGAACAACACCATGCCGCATTGAACAACACCATGCCGCACTGAACAACACCATCCTGCACTGAACAACACCATGCCGCATTGAACAACACCATGCCGCACTGAACAACACCATCCTGCACTGAACAACACCATCCCGCACTGAACAACACCATCCCGCATTGAACAACACCATCCTGCACTGAACAACACCATGCCGCACTGAACAACACCATGCCGCACTGAACAACACCATTCCGCACTGAACAACACCATGCCGCACTGAACAACACCATCCTGCACTGAACAACACCATCCCGCACTGAACAACACCATGCCGCATTGAACAACACCATGCCGCATTGAACAACACCATGCCGCACTGAACAACACCATGCCGCACTGAACAACACCATGCCGCACTGAACAACACCATGCCGCACTGAACAACACCATGCCGCACTGAACAACATTATGCCGCACTGAACAACATTATGTCGCACTGAACAACACCATGCCGCACTGAACAACACCATGCCGCACTGAACAACATTATGCCGCACTGAAAAACACCATGCCGCACTGAACAACACCATCCCGCACTGAACAACACCATGCCGCACTGAACAACACCATGCCGCACTGAACAACACCATGCTGCACTGAACAACATTATGCTGCACTGAACAACACGATCCTGCATTGAACAACACCATGCCGCACTGAACAACACCATCCTGCACTGAACAACACCATCCTGCACTGAACAACACGATCCCGCATTGAACAACACCATCCCGCACTGAACAACACCATCCCGCACTGAACAACACCATGCCGCACTGAACAACACCATGCCGCACTGAACAACACCATGCCGCACTGAACAACACCATGCCGCACTGAACAACACCATGCCGCACTGAACAACACCATGCCGCACTGAACAACATTATGCCGCACTGAACAACACCATGCCGCACTGAACAACACCATCCCGCACTGAACAACACCATGTTGCATTGAACAACACCATGCCGCACTGAACAACACCATCCTGCACTGAACAACACCATCCCGCACTAAACAACACCATGCCGCACTGAACAACATTATGGCGCACTGGACAACATTATGCCGCACTGAACAACACCATGCCGCACTGAACAACACCATGCCGCACTGAACAACACCATGCCGCACTGAACAACACCATGCCGCACTGAACAACATTATGCCGCACTGAACAACACCATGCCGCACTGAACAACACCATGCCGCACTGAACAACACGATCCCGCATTGAACAACACCATCCTGCACTGAACAACACCATGCCGCACTGAACAACACCATGCCGCACTGAACAACACCATTCCGCACTGAACAACACCATGCCGCACTGAACAACACCATCCTGCACTGAACAACACCATTCCGCACTGAACAACACCATGCCGCATTGAACAACACCATGCCGCACTGAACAACACCATCCTGCACTGAACAACACCATGCCGCACTGAACAACACCATGCCGCACTGAACAACACCATGCCGCACTGAACAACATTATGCCGCACTGAACAACATTATGCCGCACTAAACAACATTATGTCGCACTGAACAACACCATGCCGCACTGAACAACACCATGCTGCACTGAACAACATTATGCCGCACTGAACAACACGATCCCGCATTGAACAACACCATCCCGCAGTGAACAACACCATGCCGCATTGAACAACACCATGCCGCACTGAACAACACCATGCTGCACTGAACAACATTATGCTGCACTGAACAACACGATCCTGCATTGAACAACACCATGCCGCACTGAACAACACCATCCTGCACTGAACAACACCTTTCCACACTGAACAACACCATGCCGCACTGAACAACATTATGCCGCACTGAACAACACCATGCCGCACTGAACAACACCATGCCGCACTGAACAACACCATGCCGCACTGAACAACACCATGCCGCAATGAACAACACCATCCCGCACTGAACAACAGCATGCCGCATTGAACAACACCATGCCGCACTGAACAACACCATCCCGCACTGAACAACACCACCCCGCACTGAACAACACGATCCCGCATTGAACAACACCATCCCGGACTGAACAACACCATGCCGCACTGAACAACACCATTCCGCACTGAACAACACCATGCCGTACTGAACAACACCATGCCGCACTGAACAACACCATGCCGCACTGAACAACACCATGCCGCACTGAACAACACCATGCCGCACTGAACAACATTATGCCGCACTGAACAACACCATGCCGCACTGAACAACACCATCCCGCACTGAACAACATTATGCCGCACTGAACAACATTATGCCGCACTGAACAACACCATGCCGCACTGAACAACACCATGCCGCACTGAACAACACCATGCCGCACTGAACAACACGACGTCGCACTGAACAACACGACGCCGCACAGAACAACACGACGCCGCACAGAATAACACAATACCGCACAGAACAACACAATACCGCACAAACAGTTTTAGATAATATTACGTCGCAATCATGTGACGCGGACATGACGTCAATAGGCGGAACTCACGGCAAAATTATAATCCGTGGGCGTGGCTTGCAACAGGAAGTAGGAAAGCGGCAGTTCTGGCAAACAAGACACAGCTGTTAGTAACACGATGACTAACAAGGCAAATATTTTTGTTTTCAGCTTGCAACTTGACCGTCTAGAGCGTACAAGGTAATTACAACTGTTTTTTTTTAGCCCTGAAAAGCAAGGGAGTGTGGCGTTTGGGAGGAATGTCGAACTCGGCGTCTGCTTCCAGCCACAGACGCCAAATTTCGACGATTATTTCGACTGGTCAACGGTTGTAAATTATTGCGTTGACTAAAAACTTTATTTAACTCTACTCTTAACTTTGCCGTTTCAGATATGCGGGTATTACACCGCGGAAATGACGTCAATAGGCTGAACTCTCGCCAAAATTCAAATCTGTGGGCGCAATGGCCTTGAGCGAGACACCGGATACAAACACGACGATTATCAACAGAAATATCTTTATTTTCCGCTTGCAAGTGGACCGTCTAGAGCGTACACGGTAAGTACAACTCATTGTGTTTAAAAAGATTTACGTTTGTGTAGTTTGCGTTGCGTTGTATCTGTGAATGTTGGTTGAGGCTAAATGTTAATGTTTAATTTCATTCCTTTAGGTTCCACGGTGTTTGTTGGCTGTATGTTTTCCACTGCAAGAAGAGGCTCGTATCATTGACCAGCAGGAGCTACAATGGTGAGTACCCCTTTCGTCTTCCATTTATGTTAAACACTTCCTATTTCATGTCTAACAGTACTCGATTTAACAAATAACCATAAATAAATACAGTGTGGGCAGTCACGTTAACATATGTGATTATCCTGCCTAATATGTTTATCACAAATATGTCACTAATCACTAATATGTTTATTTGTTTATCACAACACCTTTGGACCTTCAGCAATCGATTATTTACCTTCATCTACATAGAGACAGAACGATGGTGTCTTAAACATCTCATTCATTTCACCAAATAACTTCACGCAGGTGGATAACGGCCGTCTCGGTCACGCTATGTTGCGTGATGCAGTTTTGAAGAACCAAATGCATTTATTCAATGAATAAGTCAAGCTAGTTCTATGTTTATGATGTTGTAAGTTACGGTACCGATTGAAGTTGAGTTCGAAGCCAGTGGAAAACAGCGCTGCGTTTGTGCTCTCCAGGTACAAATGTTGTGATCTCTGACTGACGACCGGGCGAGACTCGAGTAAGAGATGTCCAAACGAGCTCCGGCAGGGCGTGCCAAGGCGGAGCGAACGGACGCCCTTCAGGCCGCCAATGACGAGCTGAGAACCAAACTGATGGACGTCCAGTTAGAACTTCAGCAGGAGAAGAACAAGGTGAAAACCTCAACAGACAGACACTGCCTGCCTCCCTGCCTGCCTCCCTGCCTGCCTCCCTGCCTGCCTCCCTCCCTCCCAGTTTTCCCGATGTAGATTAGACATGCGTGTGCCATGACTGTGTCAGCCTACATCAACAAATGCACCGAGGACGTCAGCACCACTAAGAATATCATCACCCGGGGCAACCAACGACCCTGGATGACTGAGGAGGTACGTCAAACGCTACGAGCGCGGAACTCTGCCTTCAAGTCTGGCGACAAGGAGACACTGAGGACAGCGAGAGCCAACTTGAACCGTGCCATCAGGATAGCGAAGCGAGACCGCAGTCGAAAATTTCAGGATCGTTTCCACGACGTCAAAAACATCAGGAGTATGTGGCAAGGCATACGGGCGATTACAGACTACAACTCACCCTCCCCCCCCCCGGTGGGTGTAGTTGATGCTGACTTTCTAAATGGTCTAAATAACTTCTTTGGGAGGTTCGAGGCACTAAACGGCACTCCAGCAGTTAAAACTGTCCCCCATCAGGAAGAGGAGGTACTCTGCCTTGACTCCGCCGATGTGTTGAAGACCCTGAGGAGAGTCAACCCCTGTAAGGCCCCTGGCCCCGACAACATTCCTGGGCGTGTGTTCAGGGAATGTGCAAGTCATCTGGCTGGGGTCATCACAGACATTTTTAACACCTCGCTGGGCCAAGCCACAGTGCCGGCGTGCTTTAAGACTGCCTCCATCATTCCGGTGCCGAAGAAACCTCAAATCACCTCATTTAATGATTACCGGCCTGTTGCACTGACTCCGGTTATGATGAAGTGCTTCGAAAGGCTGCTTAAAGGTCACATCGTTTCCAGACTCCCCCTATTATTTGACCCGTTCCAGTTTGCCGACCGGCAAAACCGCTCCACTCAGGACGCCATCTCCTCCGTTCTTCACCTGAGCCTGGCTCACCTGGAGGAGAAGAACACCCATGTGCGGAGGCTGTTCCTGGACTTCAGCTCAGCGTTTAACACCATCATCCCACAGCATCTGGTAGGAAAATTGGAACACCTGGGCTTCAACACCCCCCTTCGCAACTGGCTGCTAGACTTCCTCACCAACAGACCTCAGTCAGTCCGGGTCGGACAGAACACCTCTGATGTCATCACCCTCAGCACAGGCTCCCTTCAGGGCTGCGTCCTGAGCCCCCTGCTGTGCACCCTGATGACACACGACTGCGTCCTCAGGTTCACCACCAATCACATCGTGAAGTCAGCAGACGACACAACGGTGGTGGGGCTCATCAGAGACAACAACGACCTGGACTACAGAGAGGAGGTGGAGCAGCTGGTGGGCTGGTGCAGAGAAAACAGCCTGATCCTGAATGAGGAGAAGATGAAGGAGATCATCGTCGACTTCAGGAAAAAACAGCCTCACCACGCTCCACTGATCATCAACAGCTCAGCTGTGGAGGTGGTCAGCACCACCAAATTCCTGGGGGTCCACATCACAGAAGACCTCACCTGGACTATGAACACTACGGCACTGGTCAAGAGGGCACAGAAGCGCTTGTACTTCCTGCGGAGGATGAGGAGAGCCCACCTGCCCCCACCCATCATGAGGACGTTCTACAGGAGCACCATAGAGAGCATTCTGACAAGCTGTCTCTCTGTGTGGTGTGGAGGCTGCACCGCCTCCGATTGGAAGAACGTGAGGAGAGTGGTGAGGACAGCAGAGAGGATCATAGGGGCTCCTCTTCCCTCCATTCAGGACATTTCATCTCAGCGCTGCATGTCCCGTGCCCGTAACATCATCAATGACCCATCACACCCCCACCATGGACTGTTCTCCCTGCTGCCCTCTGGGAAGAGGTTTGCAGCATCCGCTGCAGGTCCACCAGGTTCTGCAACAGCTTTTTCCCTGCTGTCATCAGACTGTTGAACACTAGAACTGTTGAGCTCTAAACTGAACTCTGCATCACACATTCACAGAACTGTACTTTATGACACTACGGACCTCTATCTTGCACTATCTCGCACTACCAACTTTACTGAACTTGTATAAACCCTTTAAATAGAAGTTTAATACATGGTTTAGCATTCCTCTGCACACTCTTGAATACTGTTTTGCCTACTTGGACTGTTGCATAATTATCACTGCTGCACTTTATACTTATTTTTAATATATATATATATATATATATATAGTATATATGTATATATATATATTTTCATAGGATATGTTACTTCTATTCAACTGCAATATCACTACTTTGTTGTAAGACGTATGCAACGGAATTTCGTTTTGTATGCACCATGTGCAGACAAGATGACAATAAAGTTTGTCTAAGTCTAAGTCATGTCAGGTCAGCTGTCTGGAGAGAGAGAGAAGTCAGGACCTGCGGGCGGAGCACCACCGTGCCACCGCCGCCATGACGGAACTCAAAAGCAAACTCCATGAGGAGAAGCAGAAAGAGTTAGCCATTACCAGGGAGACATTACTGCGGCAGCATGAAATGGAGCTGATGAGAGTGATCAAAATCAAATATGGAGAGATCCAGCGACTGAATGCCTTGGTCCTCAGCCTGAGGGACGGCTCCATGGACAAGGTGATCCGCTCTATCCGTGTCTGACTATCCGCACGCCACGTCGGGCTTCGATGCGGCCGCTACCGTATTGTGTAGCTTGTCCCCAGTAAGCGTCGCGGCGCTCCGTTGCGGTCTCAACGGCCCGGTGTGGCGCAATGTCTGCTCAGGTGAGGAGGGGGGGCGCTTTGCTGGCGGAGGAGACGCGGCGGTGTCGGGAGACCGAGCGGTGTCGCCTCCACCAGGAGCGCGGAAGAAGCCCTGGCAGCGGCCCAGCAGGCCTGGCAGTCCCGAGCGGCCGAGCTCCGATCGGCTCATCACCAGCATCGGGAGGAGCTGAGCCGAACCAAGAGAGACTGCGAGAGGGAGATCCGCCGACTGGTAGGACTGATCAGATGCGCGGTGCGTGGCTATGTTCCCAATTTCGTTGTATACCTGCAGTGCAATGACACCTAAGGCATTCTATTCTATTCTATTTCACAAGAAGAAAATGTCCGGTTGCTCGCTTCGCTTTTGTCACAGCAAAGGTGTTCTAGTCGATTCCAGAAAAAAATTGGCCGGTTGCTCTCTTTGTTTTTGTCACAATTCTGGCAAATGAGTTTGCCCGCCTGCCTGAGCGCTCCCCGTTTGTACATCCAGACGGATGAGATCAAGCTGAAAGACAGAGCGGTTAGTGTTTTGGATGAAGCCCTGGGGCCGGCCACGTCCACCGCCTTCAGCTGCAGACTCAGGCTGCCGAGCAGCAGATCGCTGCCCTGAGGGATTCCCAAAGGGCGGGCCTAAACTACCCTGGAAGTGGGGTCAACGCCGCTACTAGCAATCCTCTTCATTGCGTAAGCCACCTCATCACACACTTGCAGTACGCATGACTTAGTTCGTTGCTGGAGGAAGGTAGCACAAAAACAGTTTTGAACTTTGAACGAGTGCTTGTGTGTGTGTGTTGCGGGGCGTTTTCAGTCTCAGGAGGATCGGGACACGCGACGGTTTCATCTGAAAATCGCTGAGCTCAGCGCAGTCATCAGGAAACTGGAGGATCGAAACGCCCTGCTTTCTGAAGAGCGCAATGAACTGGTAATTTATTGACGGCACGCTTGAAGGTTTGCGCTACGTTTGATGCGCGCCATCCAGCGAGGCACCCATTGCGCTTGCTTATTAGTTGAGCGGCACGGCGAGTCGGTTGCCTGGTAGATGTCTTTTATTGGGAGCCAAAGCCACGATTCCGTTCAAACCGATGCAAAAGGAATGGATACGTTCTGGCCCGCGTGTTGTGCGTCTTTCACATCCCGCACTTCATGCTTGCAGCTAAAGCGACTGAGAGAAACAGAAAGCCAGTTTCTGCCACTCCTGTACAAAAACAAACGCCTGAGCAGGAAGAATGAAGAACTCTCGCTGGTGCTGTGTCGCCTTGAAAACAAAGTGCGCTTTGTCACCCAGGAGAACGAGGAGATGGCAAGCTTGGTAAGTCGACGCGGACAACGGCGGCGTGCCAACAGAGTCCACTGCATTTGTGTTCCACAGAGAAGGCCTAGTTCGCTCAATGACCTGGACCGCGGTTGCGGCCAGCAGGACGGTGAAATGGAGTTCCTTCAAGTTGTGGAGCAGCGGCACATCATCGACGACTTGTCCAAGGTCTTCAGGCAGGCGACTCGGTGCACGTACGGCAGCGCCGCGCTCGCTCGCTGTCGCCAGGAAACCTTTTCCGTCCAAAGCTTGGCCGGCGGCCGCCATCCAAAGAATTGGCCCCTTAAATTCCGACCTTTCAAGCAGGAGCATTGTGCGCACGCGTTTGAACACGCTTTAGACTTGTTTTGCCGTTTTCAGCAGCTCAAAGCTCCCGTTTTGTCAGCGCCTTTGCCACTCGCTGTGCGCTGAAAACGACGGACTTGCCCGGCTGCTCAGCCCGTCAACCATGAGCCGCGAGCGCGACGTCATTGTCCGTAGGCAGCTAGTGGCAAAATGCACCCTGTTAGAGTTGCGCTCGCTCCAACTTATTTTGCAAGAACCACACGGGAGACAAGTAAGTTCTTTTGGACACCTGCAGGTGGAGAGTCCATCCGTTGTACGAATGAAGTCTGACTCTCGGCTCCTGCACGAGCATTTTAATTAAGAGAAACAGGGTGGGTGTAAGAGTGGATTGAATAGAGGAAGCCCTTGACCTCTAGTCAAAACATAGCAAGGGGTGTTTTACGACTTTGTGTAGGAAGGGATAAGCGATAGGGATAAATAAGGGATAAATAATATTATTTATTACAGGTCGCAGTCAAAGTCAAAGCAACACAATGATACGATAAAGATAATCTGGAAAACCCTGACACACCCTGTAGTTGTCACTTTTGGAAAAGACGAGCGTCCCTCCAATCATCGCCGGTGACGTGTTTTTCAGGCTCTGGAGACAGGAGCTCATGTCAGAAATGTCATTGTGAGTCGCGTTTGTTTCTGCGCCGGAGCCGTTCGTTCCCTTTGCATCCAAAGAATCTCAAAGGCGGATTATTTGTGTCGACAGGAGAGAGATTTGCTGCTACGATACCGACGTCGAGAATCTCTGAGGAGGAACAAAGCGTGAGGTCCTGCAAGGTGAGTCTGTTTGTTTGCGGCTGCTTGGTGTTGCGCAAGATGAAATGGCCTTTTTCTCGCTATCGTTCCTCTCGTCGATTCATCGTGAGGTGTCGCTTCAGTTTGTTCAGAGAGATGTTTGCTTCCGCGCCCGCAGGTCATCGAAATATTTTACGGTTACGACGAAGACGTGTTGGTGGACTCGGACGGATCGTCCTTGTCTTTTCACACCGACAGAACCCCCGACACGGAACCCGAAGAGGTAGCCCGCCATTTCTGCCAGCGTATTGGCACCAAACATTCCTCTTCAGCCTGGAATCGGACTCGTCTTTGCGTCGCGGGTGCTTTGTCGCCGGTCTGACTGATTCTGGTACTAGTGCTGTGTTGCATTGGTGTGTGCATGAAGAGGCGGAGCTTCGCTACCGCCAGCTGACGCAAGAATATCAAGCGCTGCAACGAGCCTACGCTCTGCTAGCCCAGACCAGCGAAAGGGGACTACGACGCCGAGAAGGAGATCAAGGTGGCGCCCCTTCCCGCAACCCCCGGCCGGGTCGCAGCCTCCCCGTTCTCACCCAGCCTCGGGTGTTCTCTGGTCTGAAAGGAGGAGGAGGAGCCTCCCTCCTCCTCCTTTCAGACCAGAGAAAAGCTGATGGTAGAAATGGGTCACTATCAAAGCAGAGTAGCAGATCTGGAGTCAGCGCTGAAGCAACAAGGACAGGTAAGCTCATCAATGAGCACACCTTTTTCTCAGACAAAATAGCTACATTCTTCAGTCACTCATCCGTCTGGCATTACTGGACCAACCCCCCCCCCCCCCCCCCCCTCCCGAACGTGGCTGGGAAAATGCGGAGAAAAGCAAATGTCATTTTCCAGTCAACCAAAGAATTTGTGGATGAAAATGACACAACATTCCAAAGCTGTCCACGCGTTTGTCTCTTCTAGAATGTCAAGTGGGTGGAGGAGAAGCAGCTGCTGCGTCAGAGCAATCAGCAGTTGGCCGAAAAGGTGACGGAAAGAAAGGCGCTGGGCGGAGTCGCTTGGCGTCACACCTGTCGGGAAGCCCCGCAGATGAGGTCTGACTGTCTTTTCAGGTCAGGCGGATGGAGGCGGAAGAAGCGCGTCTGAAAGAGCACATCCAGGATATCCGAGACCAAAACGAACTGCTTGAGTTCCGCATCCTGGAGCTGGAGGTGGGAAGACTCGCACAAGCGTGTTGAGGCCAGAGATGTGACGGACGGACGGACGGACGGACGGACGGATGCATGCCTCTGCCTTTCAGGAGAGGGAGTGGCGCTCCCCCGTCTTGAAGTTTCTGCAAGTCCGTTTCCCAGACGGCCTCAGCCCTTTGCAGATCTACTGCGAGGCCGAGGGCGTGAGCGTACGTAAGGCGTCCCTCGCAACCCTAACCTTAACCCGAGGTCCCAGAACACCTTACATTGCTCCTTGCGCCTTTCCCCCGGACATCGTCATCAGTGATCTGATGAAGAAGCTGGACATCCTGGGCTATAACGCCGTAAGTGTATGTCGAACTCCTTATGTTCGCACTCCACGAGACTCGGCGGCTCAAATGTGACTTTTGGAAGGCTTTGCGCTGAAAGAAGCTTGTTGACGCTGTGCCTTTGGGCTCTTGCAGAATCTCACCAACGAGGAGCAGGTGGTCGTGATTCACGCCAGGACCCTTCTCACCCTAGCCGAGAAGGTAACGCGCACGTCCACGCACGCTCTCGCATTCTGCTTATGTGACAGCAGCCTTTCCTCAGTGGTTAGAATACATCAAAGTGACCAAGTCAGCACTTCAACAGAAGATGTTGGACATTGAAAGTGAGAAGGTAGACAGACTTATTTCCAATTTTAGGACCGTCCGTCTTAAATATAATCAATCTGTCTGTTTCCTCTGGGATAGTGCCAATAGCCTTTAAAACCGCTATTATTAAACCACTACTTAAGCGAGCAAATCTTGACCCGGACTGTCTCAGTAATTATAGGCCAGTTTCAAACCTCCCATTCATAGCAAAACTTCTCGAAAAAGTAGTAGCGCAGCAGCTTATTGATTACATGGTCACTAATAATCGATATGACTCCTTTCAGTCTGGTTTTAGAGCTAATCATTCTACAGAGACAGCACTTGCTAAAGTGACTAATGATCTCCTCATAGCTATGGATTCAAATACGTCGTCTGTATTGTTACTACTCGATCTTAGTGCTGCCTTTGACACTGTAGACTTTGATATTTTATTAGGGCGTCTTAAAAGTTGTGTTGGTATCTCAGGGTCAGCACTCAGCTGGTTCAATTCCTATCTATCAGGCAGGACGCACCGAGTGGTCCATGGTAATACGTCCTCTGAGCTTTATAATGTTACGTGTGGTGTTCCACAGGGATCGGTACTCGGACCGATTTTATTTAATATTTATATGATTCCGCTTGGGGACATAATACGTAAATATAATATTAGCTTTCAATGCTACGCGGATGACACCCAATTATATATGCCGTTATCGATGACAGATCCACGGGACTGTTGTAATCTCGAGGCGTGCCTTGCGGAGATCAAGCAATGGATGTCTCTCAACTTCCTTCGTCTTAACCCAGATAAAACTGAGATGTTGATAATTGGTCCTACTCGTTATCAACACTTATTTAAGGAAACCACTATAACTATAGATAACCGGACTATCACTCAGAGTGATACGGTAACTAATCTCGGGGTAATATTTGACCAAACGCTCTCCTTTCAAAAACACATTAAGAATATAACCAGGATTGCGTTTTTTCACCTTCGTAATATTGCTAAGATTCGTCCTATCCTCTCGACCGGGGATGCGGAAACCATTATACATGCGTTCGTTACGTCGCGCCTGGACTACTGTAATGTATTATTCTCTGGTCTTCCTAAGTCCAGTATCAAAAGTCTACAGTTAGTGCAAAATGCCGCTGCGAGGATGCTCTCACGGTCAAGAAAATTTGATCACATTACCCCAATATTAGCCAAATTACATTGGCTCCCGGTCCATTTAAGATGTGACTTCAAGGTTCTTCTACTAACCTATAAATCACTGCATGGCTTAGCGCCTTCATATCTCGTCGACCTAGTCGTTCCTTATGTTCCGTCTCGTAACCTTCGTTCGCAAAACGCTAGTCTTTTAGTTATACCTAGGGCCAAGAAAATGTCTGCAGGGTCTAGAGCATTCTCTATTCGGGCTCCAGAGCTTTGGAATGCCCTACCAATGGATATTAGAACTACTACCTCAGTAGAAACATTTAAGACACGTTTAAAGACACATTTCTATGAGATGGCCTTTAACTAACTTGTGATGGCCGATTTGGCCGGAGTTTGTTTTGTTCTCTCTGGGAGGGGGTTAGGTGGCTCAAAAGCTGATCGCGGTTAGCTGGATTCTCGGGGACCAATTCAAGATGAAGGAACTGCAGCTCAACCCCCTTGAAGACACGGCCAGGACAACCGAGGGCACCTCCGACATCCATTTTTTCATTGATTTTCATATTATGTATTACTTTTGCACTCTCTGCATCCATTATAACCTGGTGATCCTGAAAGGGGGATCCTTCCATCTGTGGTCCCTTCTCAAGGTTTCTCATTTTCCCCTGGCAGGGGTTTTTTGAGTTTTTCCTTGCCCTTTTGGGAGCTTATGATCAGGGGATGCTTTGAGAATAATTGTCAATTTTTGGCTATGTGAAGCCCTTTGAGACTGTTTGTGATTTAGGGCTATACAAATAAACTTGACTTGACTTGACTTGACAGACACGCGACATCAGCCAAGGGGAACTCCGGCAATGTGCCCCAACAATTCTGACCTTGAGCTGTGCTAGGATATGTTCTGCAAGCAGAAGGGCTACCTGGATGAAGAGTTGGACTTCAGGAAGTGTTCCATGGACCAGGCTCATAAGGTAAGCCGCCCTCAAATCTCCCGCCGGACCACTGATGGACGAGGATTGCGGCCCAGAGGATCCTGGAGCTGGAGGCCATGTTGTACGAGGCGCTACCGCAGCGGGACTGCCCCGCCACGGACGGCGAAAAAGCCAGCCACGCTGGCGTGAATGACGTGCTGACGGCGGATCAGAGAGAAGAGCTTAGGAGCGCCGTGGACCAATGGAAGCGAGCCCTGATGTGCGAGTTGAGGGAGCGCGACGCTTGCATCCTCCAAGAGAGAATGGATCTGCTGCACAGCGCGCAACAGGTAAGGGCCCAAAGCCAGCCCGGCACTTACTTGCACGCTTACTGGCTTTTGAATGCCACTTTCCATTTGTCCGTCCTAGAGGAACAAAGAGCTGAAAGAATTCATCGAAGCTCAGAAGAGACAAATCAAACAATTGGAGGAGAAGTTTCTGTTTCTCTTTCTATTCTTCTCCTTGGCCTTCATTCTGTGGCCCTAACACCAGCTGGTGAGTGAGCTCCAGCGGCACCGCACTCGACACCTCCGATACACTGCCAGCCGGTCTCAGACGTTGGCAGACGCTCCGATGCCAACGTATACCCCCCGCCACGGTGACAGAGGCACCGCGTCACACCGGCGCTCATCCAATCAGAAGGCAGGAAAAGCAAATTCACATGCAGGGCACTTTTGAACCAGAAGAGAGCGCCACAAAAAACGGTTGTTGCCCCAAACGCGCACTAAAAAGGGTCAGAATAACAAGAGTCCCACTGGCCAGCCGGGGCCACCCGTCCAGCTGTTTCTTCAGGGGGGAAAAAAATTGGAGTCACCGGTGAGTACATTTTGCATTTAGCTCTGCTTTTCTGCTTCTGTCTTCAAGTGTGTGGCATCCTGCGATCAAAGAGTCAGCCAACCCCAAAGCGGTTGACCTCAACGTCCCACCACCATGCCTACCAGAGCAGGTGACGTGATGCTTTGGACATCCTTCCGTCTCAGATGCCCAAAAGTACTCTTTGCCACATCTGCGGCAATACGGTGTCTTTTCAAAGGTGCAAATAAATCCAGCGTGGGCGGAACACGCACGTCTTCGGTTTTTCCCGCTTTGTTTGTGTGACAGCTGTTGTGAAAATTTTATACAAATAAAGTTGTATAGTACAGGTTTGGCCAAGCCGCAACTCCCGAACCGCATGCGGCTCTTTTATGTTCATATCAACATTTGTGTGTGTGTGTGTGTGTGTGTGGGGGGGGGGGGGGGGGGTTGTGCGTGTTGGCTTCACTTGAGTTCAATTTGGTATTTTGGTCAAAAGCGCATGTGGTGAAATTCCACAAAGTAGGATGGGCAAACACATTTCTTTAAACTATGAGTGTCAATTGGGCTCTCGAAATGGCAGGGAAAAGATGCACAGCAAAACGAAAATACGTAGATGAACACAGGACGTTTTAATCAGAGTGGGAAAGTTTCTATTTTTTGTTGAACGTGATGGCAAACCATTCTGCCTGATATGTCAGACCTCAGCGCATTTCAAAGATTCAAATCTTCAGCGCCATGCACTTCAGCTCACTCCATGCTAACATTGATCAGGCGTCGAACCCGCATCATCATGCTTAAGAGGTGGCCATGCTAACCAGTGCGCCATTATGTCAACGCATAATAACTAAGTCTACTGGTCAAAACAGCGGTTACTATATGACGTCGCTACGTCGTGGTCACGTGACGCAGACAAGACGTCAATGGACGTGAGCAGAGTTAACTTGTTTAAAAGGGAGTAGGCAGAAGAAATATTTAATTTATTTAAATCTATTTTGAGTGCACACCATTATGCCAATGCATAACAACTGTAAATCTACTAAACAAAACAGCGGTTGCTATATGACATCTGCCACGTCGTGGTCACGTGACATACGTGACGTCGATGGGCGTAACTTTCGCCGGAATTCAAATCCGCGGGGAGAGTTAACTTGTTTAAAAGAGAGTGGGCAGAAGAATTATTTAATTTATTTAAATCTATTTGGTGTGTGCGCCATTATGTCAATGCATAACAACTGTAAGTCTACTAAACAAAACAGCGGTTGCTATTTGACGTCTGCCACGTCGTGGTCACGTGACGCGGACGTGACGTCGACGCCTACTTTACATCCCACCGATCACAGGACTCCTCGGCTGCATAACCGTGCCCCCTTCCCAACCAATCGGATTTGCTATACGCGAAAACGACGCCAATGGAAAGAGCTTCCGCCCAAATTTAAATCCGTGGGCGTGGCTCGCAGCAGGAAGTAGGAAAATGGCGGCGATGTTGACAAAGACACAGCGGATGGTAACATACGACTAACAAGAGAAATATTTTTATTTTCTGCTTGCAACTGGACCGTCCAGAGCGTACACGGTAAGTACAACTCATCGTTTTTAAAAAGAAGTACTTTTGTTGCCCTGAAAAGCGAGTGAGCGTGGCGTTTGTGGGGGACGTCGAATTTCGACGATTCTTTCTGGTCAACGGTTGTAAATGATTGTGTTGATTAAAAAAGAAAACTTGATGTAACTCTACTTTTAACTGCCGTTTCAGATAGATTTGGAATTGCATCACATCCAATTTTGCCTAGAGCGTACACGGTAAGTAACACTCGTTGTGTTTAAGGAGATTTACGTTTGTAATAGCAGAAGTGTAGCCGCGTTGCGTTGTACGTGTGAATGTTGGTCCGGGCGAAATGTTAATGTTTAATTTCATTCCTTTAGGTTCCACGGTGTTTGTTGGCTGCAAGTTTTCCACTGCAAGAAGAGGCTCATATCATTGACCAGGAGCGAGCTACAATGGTGAGTAGCCATAACATTTATGTTAAACACTTCCTATTTCATGTCTAACAGTACTTGATTTAACAAATAACCATAAATAAATACAGTGTGGGCACTGAAGTTAACATATGTGATTATACTGCCTAATCTGTCACCGAGTAGATTGTTGCAAAGTAATATAAGATCCAAAGTTGTAATTCAGAATAGTTTTCAAAAGAAGGCCATTAGAATTATATACAAGTCTGATTACCCTGAACAAGCTATTAATTAAATCACAAATTCTTCAATTCAAAGATTTGGTAGATTATCAGACAAATAATGTCTAACAGTAATTGATTTAACACATCACGATAAGTAGATTGAGTGTGGGCACTCTCAAGTTAACATATGTGATTATACTGCCTAATCTGTTACAGAGTATGTTGTTGCCAAGTAATGTAGAATAGATCCAAAGTAGTAATCCAGAATAGTTTTGAAGAGGCCATTAGAATGATAAACAAATCTGATTACCTTGAACATAATAACAAGCTAAGTGTTTAATATGTCCTATGAAGTCAAAATTGGGCACCATCATGTGGTGAAATTTGGAATTGCATCACATCCAATTTTGCCTGGGAACAAACAGATTACATAAATCTTAGTTTTGAATAAGCCACTCCTTCTCAAACAAGTAAACTCTGCCCATTTTGCGCAGTAGATGTTCTGTTAATATCTAGTATTTATACAAAGTCATAATTTAAATTGCTTTCAACCTTCATTCATCGGTTCAACCAACATTACTCGCTCTTATTACCAACTTGTATTGATTTAACTAAGCGTTTAATACTTCCTATCAGGTCTCAAATCGAGATTTGGCAAAATACAATTTCAGCAAATCCAATTTTGCCAGGGAACAAAAATAGATTAAATAAACTAAATAAGTCCTCTTCCCATTAAATAAATCAGAAAAGTCTGTCTTGTAACCAGTCCTCTTCAAACAAGTAAAGTCTGCCCATTTTGTGCCGTAGATTTTGTGTCTATGCCTAGTATTTAAACAAAATCATAATTTAAACGACTTCTTTCCTTCATTCACTTTGGAAATTTGGAATTGCAGCAAATCGAATTTTGGCAGGGAACAAAAATAGATCAATTAAACTAAATAAGTCTTCTTCCCATTAAATAAATTAAAAAAGTCTGTCTTGTAACCAGTCCTTTTCAAACAAGTAAAGTCTGCCCATTTTGTGCCGTCGATTTTGTGTTAATGCCTAGTATTTATACAAAATCATAATTTAAAGGACTTCATTCCTTCATTCACTTTGGAAATTTGGAATTGCAGCACATCAAATTTTGCCTGGGAAGAAAAGTAGATTAAATAAATTTAATAAGTCTTACTACTTCCCATTAAATAAATTAAATACGTCTTACTTGTTCCCACTCCTTTTCAAAACAGTAGTTTAAAACGAGGGCCCTTCACTCAATCTTTAACCTCAACCCCGCACGTTGTGTTGTATCTGTGAATGTTGGTTGTGGCCAAATGATAGTTTTCTTTCATTCGTTTAGGTTCCAAGAAAACTTGATGTAACTCTACTTTTAACTGCCGTTTCAGATAAGCGGGTATTACGTCGCAGTCAAATGCCGCGGATATGACGTAATTGCCCGAACCTCCGCCAAAATTCAAATCTGTTGGCGCGATGGCCGTGAGCCACTGAGCAGCGACGATTATCAACAGAAATATCTTTATTTTCTGCTTGCAACTGGACCGTCTAGAGCGTACACGGTAAGTAACACTCATTGTGTTTAAGGAGATTTACGTTTGTAATAGCAGAAGTGTAGCCGCGTTGCGTTGTACGTGTGAAAATTGGTCGAGGCGAAATGTTAATGTTTAATTTCATTCCTTTAGGTTCCACGGTGTTTGTTGGCTGCAAGTTTTCCACTGCAAGAAGAGGCTCGTATCATTGACCAGGAGCGAGCTACAATGGTGAGTAGCCATAACATTTATGTTAAACACTTCCTATTTCATGTCTAACAGTACTTGATTTAACAAATAACCATAAATAAATACAGTGTGGGCACTGAAGTTAACATATGTGATTATACTGCCTAATCTGTCACGGAGTAGATTGTTGCAAAGTAATATAAGATCCAAAGTTGTAATTCAGAATAGTTTTCAAAAGAAGGCCATTAGAATTATATACAAGTCTGATTACCCTGAACAAGCTATTAATTAAATCACAAATTCTTCAATTCAAAGATTTGGTAGATTATCAGACAAATAATGTCTAACAGTAATTGATTTAACACATCACGATAAGTAGATTGAGTGTGGGCACTCTCAAGTTAACATATGTGATTATACTGCCTAATCTGTTACAGAGTATGTTGTTGCCAAGTAATGTAGAATAGATCCAAAGTAGTAATCCAGAATAGTTTTGAAGAGGCCATTAGAATGATAAACAAATCTGATTACCTTGAACATAATAACAAGCTAAGTGTTTAATATGTCCTATGAAGTCAAAATTGGGCACCATCATGTGGTGAAATTTGGAATTGCATCACATCCAATTTTGCCTGGGAACAAACAGATTACATAAATCTTAGTTTTGAATAAGCCACTCCTTCTCAAACAAGTAAACTCTGCCCATTTTGCGCAGTAGATGTTCTGTTAATATCTAGTATTTATACAAAGTCATAATTTAAATTGCTTTCAACCTTCATTCATCGGTTCAACCAACATTACTCGCTCTTATTACCAACTTGTATTGATTTAACTAAGCGTTTAATACTTCCTATCAGGTCTCAAATCGAGATTTGGCAAAATACAATTTCAGCAAATCCAATTTTGCCAGGGAACAAAAATAGATTAAATAAACTAAATAAGTCCTCTTCCCATTAAATAAATCAGAAAAGTCTGTCTTGTAACCAGTCCTCTTCAAACAAGTAAAGTCTGCCCATTTTGTGCCGTAGATTTTGTGTCTATGCCTAGTATTTAAACAAAATCATAATTTAAACGACTTCTTTCCTTCATTCACTTTGGAAATTTGGAATTGCAGCAAATCGAATTTTGGCAGGGAACAAAAATAGATCAATTAAACTAAATAAGTCTTCTTCCCATTAAATAAATTAAAAAAGTCTGTCTTGTAACCAGTCCTTTTCAAACAAGTAAAGTCTGCCCATTTTGTGCCGTCGATTTTGTGTTAATGCCTAGTATTTATACAAAATCATAATTTAAAGGACTTCATTCCTTCATTCACTTTGGAAATTTGGAATTGCAGCACATCAAATTTTGCCTGGGAAGAAAAGTAGATTAAATAAATTTAATAAGTCTTACTACTTCCCATTAAATAAATTAAATACGTCTTACTTGTTCCCACTCCTTTTCAAAACAGTAGTTTAAAACGAGGGCCCTTCACTCAATCTTTAACCCCAACCCCGCACGTTGTGTTGTATCTGTGAATGTTGGTTGTGGCCAAATGATAGTTTTCTTTCATTCGTTTAGGTTCCAAGAAAACTTGATGTAACTCTACTTTTAACTGCCGTTTCAGATAAGCGGGTATTACGTCGCAGTCATGTGCCGTGGATATGACGTAATTGCCCGAACCTCCGCCAAAATTCAAATCTGTTGGCGCGATGGCCGTGAGCCACTGAGCAGCGACGATTATCAACAGAAATATCTTTATTTTCTGCTTGCAACTGGACCGTCTAGAGCGTACACGGTAAGTAACACTCATTGTGTTTAAGGAGATTTACGTTTGTAATAGCAGAAGTGTAGCCGCGTTGCGTTGTACGTGTGAAAATTGGTCGAGGCGAAATGTTAATGTTTAATTTCATTCCTTTAGGTTCCACGGTGTTTGTTGGCTGCAAGTTTTCCACTGCAAGAAGAGGCTCGTATCATTGACCAGGAGCGAGCTACAATGGTGAGTAGCCATAACATTTATGTTAAACACTTCCTATTTCATGTCTAACAGTACTTGATTTAACAAATAACCATAAATAAATACAGTGTGGGCACTGAAGTTAACATATGTGATTATACTGCCTAATCTGTCACGGAGTAGATTGTTGCAAAGTAATATAAGATCCAAAGTTGTAATTCAGAATAGTTTTCAAAAGAAGGCCATTAGAATTATATACAAGTCTGATTACCCTTAACATAACAACAAGCTATTAATTAAATCACAAATTCTTCAATTCAAAGATTTGGTAGATTATCAGACAAATAATGTCTAACAGTAATTGATTTAACACATCACGATAAGTAGATTGAGTGTGGGCACTCTCAAGTTAACAGATATGATTATACTGCCTAATCTGTTACAGAGTATGTTGTTGCCAAGTAATGTAGAATAGATCCAAAGTAGTAATCCAGAATAGTTTTGAAGAGGCCATTAGAATAATAAACAAATCTGATTACCTTGAACATAATAACAAGCTAAGTGTTTAATATGTCCTATGAAGTCAAAATTGGGCACCATCATGTGGTGAAATTTGGAATTGCATCACATCCAATTTTGCCTGGGAACAAACAGATTAAATAAATCTTAGTTTTGAATAAGCCACTCCTTCTCAAACAAGTAAACTCTGCCCATTTCGCGCAGTAGATGTTCTGTTAATATCTAGTATTTATACAAAGTCATAATTTAAATTGCTTTCAACCTTCATTCATCGGTTCAACCAACATTACTCGCTCTTATTACCAACTTGTATTGATTTAACTAAGCGTTTAATACTTCCTATCAGGTCTCAAGGCAAGATTTGGCAAAATACAATTTCAGCAAATCCAATTTTGCCAGGGAACAAAAATAGATTAAATAAACTAAATAAGTCTTCTTCCCATTAAATAAATCAGAAAAGTCTGTCTTGTAACCAGTCCTCTTCAAACAAGTAAAGTCTGCCCATTTTGTGCCGTAGATTTTGTGTCTATGCCTAGTATTTAAACAAAATCATAATTTAAACGACTTCTTTCCTTCATTCACTTTGGAAATTTGGAATTGCAGCAAATCGAATTTTGCCAGGGAACAAAAATAGATCAATTAAACTAAATAAGTCTTCTTCCCATTAAATAAATTAAAAAAGTCTGTCTTGTAACCAGTCCTTTTCAAACAAGTAAAGTCTGCCCATTTTGTGCCGTCGATTTTGTGTTAATGCCTAGTATTTATACAAAATCATAATTTAAAGGACTTCATTCCTTCATTCACTTTGGAAATTTGGAATTGCAGCACATCAAATTTTGCCTGGGAAGAAAAGTAGATTAAATAAATTTAATAAGTCTTACTACTTCCCATTAAATAAATTAAATACGTCTTACTTGTTCCCACTCCTTTACAAAAAAGTAGTTTAAAACGAGGTCCCTTCACTCAACCTTTAACCCTATTTATTCACCTTCTAGGCTAAGTGTTAAAGGCTAAGTGTTAAAGGCTAAGTGTTAAAGGCTAAGTGTTAAAGGCTAAGTGTTAGAGGCTAAGTGCCAGAGGCTAGGCGCCAGAGGCGAGTTTTTGTGGGCTGAAGTTTTAGTGGGGTTAGTGTGAATACAATCCAAAAGAATACAACAGAATACAATACAATAGAATATAATACATAGATTAAATTCAATAGCTCTTACTACTTCCCATTAAATAAATTAAATACGTCTTACTTGTTCCCAATCCTTTTCAAAAAAGTAGTTTAAAACGAGGGCCCTTCACTCAACCTTTAACCTCAACCCCGCACGTCACATTGTGTTGTATCTGTGAATGTTGGTTGTGGCCAAATGATAGTTTTCTTTCATTCGTTTAGGTTCCACGGTGTTTGTTGGCTATGTTTTCCACTGTCAGAAGGATGAAAATACAAAGTACAACGCTTGGACGTGGGCGAAGACGTCACCGGTGAGTCCTTCCTTCCTATTTATTTACCTTCTAGATGCTAGAGGCTAAGTGTTAGAGGCTAAGTGTTAGAGGCTAAGTGTTAAACACAATACGAACAACACAACGATACTGCACTGAACAACACGATACCGCACTGAGAAACACGATACCGCACTGAACAACACGATACCGCACTGAACAACACCATGCCGCACTGAACACCATGCCACACTGAACAACACCATCCCGCACTGAACAACACCATGCCGCACTAAACAACACCATGCCGCACTGAACAACACCATGCCTCACTGAACGACACCATGCCGCACTGAAAGACACCATGCCGCACTGAACGACACCATGCCGCACTGAAAGACACCATCCCGCACTGAACACCATGCCGCACTGAACAACACCATCCTGCACTGAACAACACCATCCCGCACTGAACAACACCATGCCGCACTGAACAACATTATGCCGCACTGAACATTATGCCGCACTGAACAACACCATGCCGCACTGAACAACACCATGCCGCACTGAACAACATTATGCCGCACTGAACAACACCATGCCGCACTGAACAACACCATGCCGCACTGAACAACACCATGCCGCACTGAACAACATTATGCCGCACTGAACAACACCATGCCGCACTGAACAACACCATCCTGCACTGAACAACACCATTCCGCATTGAACACCATGCCGCACTGAACAACACCATCCCGCACTGAACAACACCATCCCGCACTGAACAACACCATCCCGCACTGAACAACATTATGCCGCACTGAACAACATTATGCCGCACTGAACAACACCATGCCGCACTGAACAACACCATGCCGCACTGAACAACACCATGCCGCACTGAACAACATTATAACGCACTGAACAACACCATCCCGCACTGAACAACACCATGCCGCACTAAACAACATTATGCCGCACTGAACAACATTATGCCGAAATGAACAACACCATGCCGCACTGAACAACACCATGCCGCACTGAACAACACCATCCTGCACTGAACAACACCATCCCGCACTGAACAACACCATGCCGCACTGAACAACACCATGCCGCAATGAACAACACCATCCCGCACTGAACAACATTATGCCGCACTGAACAACATTATGCCACACTGAACAACACCATGCCGCACTGAACAACACCATGCCGCACTGAACAACACCATCCTGCACTGAACAACACCATCCCGCACTGAACAACACCATGCCGCACTGAACAACATTATGGCGCACTGAACAACATTATGCCGCACTGAACAACACCATGCCGCACTGAACAACACCATGCCGCACTGAACAACACCATGCCGCAATGAACAACACCATCCCGCACTGAACAACACCATGCCGCACTGAGCAACACCATGCCGCACTGAACAACACCATCCTGCACTGAACAACACCATGCCGCACTGAACAACACCATTCCGCACTGAACAACACCATGCCGCACTGAACAACATTACGCTGCACTGAACAACACCATGCCGCACTGAACAACACCATGCCGCACTGAACAACACCATGCCGCATTGAACAACACCATGCCGCATTGAACAACACCATGCCGCACTGAACAACACCATCCTGCACTGAACAACATCATGCCGCATTGAACAACACCATGCCGCACTGAACAACACCATCCTGCACTGAACAACACCATCCCGCACTGAACAACACCATCCCGCATTGAACAACACCATCCTGCACTGAACAACACCATGCCGCACTGAACAACACCATGCCGCACTGAACAACACCATTCCGCACTGAACAACACCATGCCGCACTGAACAACACCATCCTGCACTGAACAACACCATCCCGCACTGAACAACACCATGCCGCATTGAACAACACCATGCCGCATTGAACAACACCATGCCGCACTGAACAACACCATGCCGCACTGAACAACACCATGCCGCACTGAACAACACCATGCCGCACTGAACAACACCATGCCGCACTGAACAACATTATGCCGCACTGAACAACATTATGTCGCACTGAACAACACCATGCCGCACTGAACAACACCATGCCGCACTGAACAACATTATGCCGCACTGAAAAACACCATGCCGCACTGAACAACACCATCCCGCACTGAACAACACCATGCCGCATTGAACAACACCATGCCGCACTGAACAACACCATGCTGCACTGAACAACATTATGCTGCACTGAACAACACGATCCTGCATTGAACAACACCATGCCGCACTGAACAACACCATCCTGCACTGAACAACACCATCCTGCACTGAACAACACCACCCCGCACTGAACAACACGATCCCGCATTGAACACCATCCCGCACTGAACAACACCATGCCGCACTGAACAACACCATTCCGCACTGAACAACACCATGCCGCACTGAACAACACCATGCCGCACTGAACAACACCATGCCGCACTGAACAACACCATGCCGCACTGAACAACATCATGCCGCACTGAACAACACCATGCCGCACTGAACAACACCATCCCGCACTGAACAACACCATGCCGCATTGAACAACACCATGCCGCACTGAACAACACCATCCTGCACTGAACAACACCATCCCGCACTAAACAACACCATGCCGCACTGAACAACATTATGGCGCACTGGACAACATTATGCCGCACTGAACAACACCATGCCGCACTGAACAACACCATGCCGCACTGAACAACACCATGCCGCACTGAACAACACCATGCCGCACTGAACAACATTATGCCGCACTGAACAACACCATGCCGCACTGAACAACACCATGCCGCACTGAACAACACGATCCCGCATTGAACAACACCATCCTGCACTGGACAACACCATGCCGCACTGAACAACACCATGCCGCACTGAACAACACCATTCCGCACTGAACAACACCATGCCGCACTGAACGACACCATCCTGCACTGAACAACACCATCCCGCACTGAACAACACCATGCCGCATTAAACAACACCATGCCGCACTGAACAACACCATCCTGCACTGAACAACACCATGCCGCACTGAACAACACCATGCCGCACTGAACAACACCATGCCGCACTGAACAACATTATGCCGCACTGAACAACATTATGCCGCACTAAACAACATTATGTCGCACTGAACAACACCATGCCGCACTGAACAACACCATGCTGCACTGAACAACATTATGCCGCACTGAACAACACGATCCCGCATTGAACAACACCATCCCGCAGTGAACAACACCATGCCGCATTGAACAACACCATGCCGCACTGAACAACACCATGCTGCACTGAACAACATTATGCTGCACTGAACAACACGATCCTGCATTGAACAACACCATGCCGCACTGAAAAACACCATCCTGCACTGAACAACACCATGCCGCACTGAACAACACCATGCCGCACTGAACAACATTATGCCGCACTGAAAAACACCATGCCGCACTGAACAACACCATCCCGCACTGAACAACACCATGCCGCATTGAACAACACCATGCCGCACTGAACAACACCATGCTGCACTGAACAACATTATGCTGCACTGAACAACACGATCCTGCATTGAACAACACCATGCCGCACTGAACAACACCATCCTGCACTGAACAACACCATCCTGCACTGAACAACACCACCCCGCACTGAACAACACGATCCCGCATTGAACAACACCATCCCGCACTGAACAACACCATGCCGCACTGAACAACACCATTCCGCACTGAACAACACCATGCCGCACTGAACAACACCATGCCGCACTGAACAACACCATGCCGCACTGAACAACACCATGCCGCACTGAACAACATTATGCCGCACTGAACAACACCATGCCGCACTGAACAACACCATCCCGCACTGAACAACACCATGCCGCATTGAACAACACCATGCCGCACTGAACAACACCATCCTGCACTGAACAACACCATCCCGCACTAAACAACACCATGCCGCACTGAACAACATTATGGCGCACTGGACAACATTATGCCGCACTGAACAACACCATGCCGCACTGAACAACACCATGCCACACTGAACAACACCATGCCGCACTGAACAACACCATGCCGCACTGAACAACATTATGCCGCACTGAACAACACCATGCCGCACTGAACAACACCATGCCGCACTGAACAACACGATCCCGCATTGAACAACACCATCCTGCACTGAACAACACCATGCCGCACTGAACAACACCATGCCGCACTGAACAACACCATTCCGCACTGAACAACACCATGCCGCACTGAACAACACCATCCTGCACTGAACAACACCATTCCGCACTGAACAACACCATGCCGCATTGAACAACACCATGCCGCACTGAACAACACCATCCTGCACTGAACAACACCATGCCGCACTGAACAACACCATGCCGCACTGAACAACACCATGCCGCACTGAACAACATTATGCCGCACTGAACAACATTATGCCGCACTAAACAACATTATGTCGCACTGAACAACACCATGCCGCACTGAACAACACCATGCTGCACTGAACAACATTATGCCGCACTGAACAACACGATCCCGCATTGAACAACACCATCCCGCAGTGAACAACACCATGCCGCATTGAACAACACCATGCCGCACTGAACAACACCATGCTGCACTGAACAACATTATGCTGCACTGAACAACACGATCCTGCATTGAACAACACCATGCCGCACTGAACAACACCATCCTGCACTGAACAACACCTTTCCACACTGAACAACACCATGCCGCACTGAACAACATTATGCCGCACTGAACAACACCATGCCGCACTGAACAACACCATGCCGCACTGAACAACACCATGCCGCACTGAACAACACCATGCCGCAATGAACAACACCATCCCGCACTGAACAACACCATGCCGCATTGAACAACACCATGCCGCACTGAACAACACCATCCCGCACTGAACAACACCACCCCGCACTGAACAACACGATCCCGCATTGAACAACACCATCCCGGACTGAACAACACCATGCCGCACTGAACAACACCATTCCGCACTGAACAACACCATGCCGTACTGAACAACACCATGCCGCACTGAACAACACCATGCCGCACTGAACAACACCATGCCGCACTGAACAACATTATGCCGCACTGAACAACACCATGCCGCACTGAACAACACCATCCCGCACTGAACAACACCATGCCGCATTGAACAACACCATGCCGCACTGAACAACACCATCCTGCACTGAACAACACCATCCCGCACTGAACAACACCATGCCGCACTGAACAACATTATGGCGCACTGAACAACATTATGCCGCACTGAACAACACCATGCCGCACTGAACAACACCATGCCGCACTGAACAACACCATGCCGCACTGAACAACATTATGCCGCACTGAACAACATTATGCCGCACTGAACAACACCATGCCGCACTGAACAACACCATGCCGCACTGAACAACACCATGCCGCACTGAACAACACGACGTCGCACTGAACAACACGACGCCGCACAGAACAACACGACGCCGCACAGAATAACACAATACCGCACAGAACAACACAATACCGCACAAACAGTTTTAGATAATATTACGTCGCAATCATGTGACGCGGACATGACGTCAATAGGCGGAACTCACGGCAAAATTATAATCCGTGGGCGTGGCTTGCAACAGGAAGTAGGAAAGCGGCAGTTCTGGCAAACAAGACACAGCTGTTAGTAACACGATGACTAACAAGGCAAATATTTTTGTTTTCAGCTTGCAACTTGACCGTCTAGAGCGTACAAGGTAATTACAACTGTTTTTTTTTAGCCCTGAAAAGCAAGGGAGTGTGGCGTTTGGGAGGAATGTCGAACTCGGCGTCTGCTTCCAGCCACAGACGCCAAATTTCGACGATTATTTCGACTGGTCAACGGTTGTAAATTATTGCGTTGACTAAAAACTTTATTTAACTCTACTCTTAACTTTGCCGTTTCAGATATGCGGGTATTACACCGCGGAAATGACGTCAATAGGCTGAACTCTCGCCAAAATTCAAATCTGTGGGCGCAATGGCCTTGAGCGAGACACCGGATACAAACACGACGATTATCAACAGAAATATCTTTATTTTCCGCTTGCAAGTGGACCGTCTAGAGCGTACACGGTAAGTACAACTCATTGTGTTTAAAAAGATTTACGTTTGTGTAGTTTGCGTTGCGTTGTATCTGTGAATGTTGGTTGAGGCTAAATGTTAATGTTTAATTTCATTCCTTTAGGTTCCACGGTGTTTGTTGGCTGTATGTTTTCCACTGCAAGAAGAGGCTCGTATCATTGACCAGCAGGAGCTACAATGGTGAGTACCCCTTTCGTCTTCCATTTATGTTAAACACTTCCTATTTCATGTCTAACAGTACTCGATTTAACAAATAACCATAAATAAATACAGTGTGGGCAGTCACGTTAACATATGTGATTATCCTGCCTAATATGTTTATCACAAATATGTCACTAATCACTAATATGTTTATTTGTTTATCACAACACCTTTGGACCTTCAGCAATCGATTATTTACCTTCATCTACATAGAGACAGAACGATGGTGTCTTAAACATCTCATTCATTTCACCAAATAACTTCACGCAGGTGGATAACGGCCGTCTCGGTCACGCTATGTTGCGTGATGCAGTTTTGAAGAACCAAATGCATTTATTCAATGAATAAGTCAAGCTAGTTCTATGTTTATGATGTTGTAAGTTACGGTACCGATTGAAGTTGAGTTCGAAGCCAGTGGAAAACAGCGCTGCGTTTGTGCTCTCCAGGTACAAATGTTGTGATCTCTGACTGACGACCGGGCGAGACTCGAGTAAGAGATGTCCAAACGAGCTCCGGCAGGGCGGGCCAAGGCGGAGCGAACGGACGCCCTTCAGGCCGCCAATGACGAGCTGAGAACCAAACTGATGGACGTCCAGTTAGAACTTCAGCAGGAGAAGAACAAGGTGAAAACCTCAACAGACAGACACTGCCTGCCTCCCTGCCTGCCTCCCTGCCTGCCTCCCTGCCTGCCTCCCTCCCTCCCAGTTTTCCCGATGTAGATTAGACATGCGTGTGCCATGACTGTGTCAGCCTACATCAACAAATGCACCGAGGACGTCAGCACCACTAAGAATATCATCACCCGGGGCAACCAACGACCCTGGATGACTGAGGAGGTACGTCAAACGCTACGAGCGCGGAACTCTGCCTTCAAGTCTGGCGACAAGGAGACACTGAGGACAGCGAGAGCCAACTTGAACCGTGCCATCAGGATAGCGAAGCGAGACCGCAGTCGAAAATTTCAGGATCGTTTCCACGACGTCAAAAACATCAGGAGTATGTGGCAAGGCATACGGGCGATTACAGACTACAACTCACCCTCCCCCCCCCCCGGTGGGTGTAGTTGATGCTGACTTTCTAAATGGTCTAAATAACTTCTTTGGGAGGTTCGAGGCACTAAACGGCACTCCAGCAGTTAAAACTGTCCCCCATCAGGAAGAGGAGGTACTCTGCCTTGACTCCGCCGATGTGTTGAAGACCCTGAGGAGAGTCAACCCCTGTAAGGCCCCTGGCCCCGACAACATTCCTGGGCGTGTGTTCAGGGAATGTGCAAGTCATCTGGCTGGGGTCATCACAGACATTTTTAACACCTCGCTGGGCCAAGCCACAGTGCCGGCGTGCTTTAAGACTGCCTCCATCATTCCGGTGCCGAAGAAACCTCAAATCACCTCATTTAATGATTACGGGCCTGTTGCACTGACTCCGGTTATGATGAAGTGCTTCGAAAGGCTGCTTAAAGGTCACATCGTTTCCAGACTCCCCCTATTATTTGACCCGTTCCAGTTTGCCGACCGGCAAAACCGCTCCACTCAGGACGCCATCTCCTCCGTTCTTCACCTGAGCCTGGCTCACCTGGAGGAGAAGAACACCCATGTGCGGAGGCTGTTCCTGGACTTCAGCTCAGCGTTTAACACCATCATCCCACAGCATCTGGTAGGAAAATTGGAACACCTGGGCTTCAACACCCCCCTTCGCAACTGGCTGCTAGACTTCCTCACCAACAGACCTCAGTCAGTCCGGGTCGGACAGAACACCTCTGATGTCATCACCCTCAGCACAGGCTCCCTTCAGGGCTGCGTCCTGAGCCCCCTGCTGTGCACCCTGATGACACACGACTGCGTCCTCAGGTTCACCACCAATCACATCGTGAAGTCAGCAGACGACACAACGGTGGTGGGGCTCATCAGAGACAACAACGACCTGGACTACAGAGAGGAGGTGGAGCAGCTGGTGGGCTGGTGCAGAGAAAACAGCCTGATCCTGAATGAGGAGAAGATGAAGGAGATCATCGTCGACTTCAGGAAAAAACAGCCTCACCACGCTCCACTGATCATCAACAGCTCAGCTGTGGAGGTGGTCAGCACCACCAAATTCCTGGGGGTCCACATCACAGAAGACCTCACCTGGACTATGAACACTACGGCACTGGTCAAGAGGGCACAGAAGCGCTTGTACTTCCTGCGGAGGATGAGGAGAGCCCACCTGCCCCCACCCATCATGAGGACGTTCTACAGGAGCACCATAGAGAGCATTCTGACAAGCTGTCTCTCTGTGTGGTGTGGAGGCTGCACCGCCTCCGATTGGAAGAACGTGAGGAGAGTGGTGAGGACAGCAGAGAGGATCATAGGGGCTCCTCTTCCCTCCATTCAGGACATTTCATCTCAGCGCTGCATGTCCCGTGCCCGTAACATCATCAATGACCCATCACACCCCCACCATGGACTGTTCTCCCTGCTGCCCTCTGGGAAGAGGTTTGCAGCATCCGCTGCAGGTCCACCAGGTTCTGCAACAGCTTTTTCCCTGCTGTCATCAGACTGTTGAACACTAGAACTGTTGAGCTCTAAACTGAACTCTGCATCACACATTCACAGAACTGTACTTTATGACACTACGGACCTCTATCTTGCACTATCTCGCACTACCAACTTTACTGAACTTGTATAAACCCTTTAAATAGAAGTTTAATACATGGTTTAGCATTCCTCTGCACACTCTTGAATACTGTTTTGCCTACTTGGACTGTTGCATAATTATCACTGCTGCACTTTATACTTATTTTTAATATATATATATATATATATATAGTATATATGTATATATATATATTTTCATAGGATATGTTACTTCTATTCAACTGCAATATCACTACTTTGTTGTAAGACGTATGCAACGGAATTTCGTTTTGTATGCACCATGTGCAGACAAGATGACAATAAAGTTTGTCTAAGTCTAAGTCATGTCAGGTCAGCTGTCTGGAGAGAGAGAGAAGTCAGGACCTGCGGGCGGAGCACCACCGTGCCACCGCCACCATGACGGAACTCAAAAGCAAACTCCATGAGGAGAAGCAGAAAGAGTTAGCCATTACCAGGGAGACATTACTGCGGCAGCATGAAATGGAGCTGATGAGAGTGATCAAAATCAAATATGGAGAGATCCAGCGACTGAATGCCTTGGTCCTCAGCCTGAGGGACGGCTCCATGGACAAGGTGATCCGCTCTATCCGTGTCTGACTATCCGCACGCCACGTCGGGCTTCGATGCGGCCGCTACCGTATTGTGTAGCTTGTCCCCAGTAAGCGTCGCGGCGCTCCGTTGCGGTCTCAACGGCCCGGTGTGGCGCAATGTCTGCTCAGGTGAGGAGGGGGGGCGCTTTGCTGGCGGAGGAGACGCGGCGGTGTCGGGAGACCGAGCGGTGTCGCCTCCACCAGGAGCGCGGAAGAAGCCCTGGCAGCGGCCCAGCAGGCCTGGCAGTCCCGAGCGGCCGAGCTCCGATCGGCTCATCACCAGCATCGGGAGGAGCTGAGCCGAACCAAGAGAGACTGCGAGAGGGAGATCCGCCGACTGGTAGGACTGATCAGATGCGCGGTGCGTGGCTATGTTCCCAATTTCGTTGTATACCTGCAGTGCAATGACACCTAAGGCATTCTATTCTATTCTATTTCACAAGAAGAAAATGTCCGGTTGCTCGCTTCGCTTTTGTCACAGCAAAGGTGTTCTAGTCGATTCCAGAAAAAAATTGGCCGGTTGCTCTCTTTGTTTTTGTCACAATTCTGGCAAATGAGTTTGCCCGCCTGCCTGAGCGCTCCCCGTTTGTACATCCAGACGGATGAGATCAAGCTGAAAGACAGAGCGGTTAGTGTTTTGGATGAAGCCCTGGGGCCGGCCACGTCCACCGCCTTCAGCTGCAGACTCAGGCTGCCGAGCAGCAGATCGCTGCCCTGAGGGATTCCCAAAGGGCGGGCCTAAACTACCCTGGAAGTGGGGTCAACGCCGCTACTAGCAATCCTCTTCATTGCGTAAGCCACCTCATCACACACTTGCAGTACGCATGACTTAGTTCGTTGCTGGAGGAAGGTAGCACAAAAACAGTTTTGAACTTTGAACGAGTGCTTGTGTGTGTGTGTTGCGGGGCGTTTTCAGTCTCAGGAGGATCGGGACACGCGACGGTTTCATCTGAAAATCGCTGAGCTCAGCGCAGTCATCAGGAAACTGGAGGATCGAAACGCCCTGCTTTCTGAAGAGCGCAATGAACTGGTAATTTATTGACGGCACGCTTGAAGGTTTGCGCTACGTTTGATGCGCGCCATCCAGCGAGGCACCCATTGCGCTTGCTTATTAGTTGAGCGGCACGGCGAGTCGGTTGCCTGGTAGATGTCTTTTATTGGGAGCCAAAGCCACGATTCCGTTCAAACCGATGCAAAAGGAATGGATACGTTCTGGCCCGCGTGTTGTGCGTCTTTCACATCCCGCACTTCATGCTTGCAGCTAAAGCGACTGAGAGAAACAGAAAGCCAGTTTCTGCCACTCCTGTACAAAAACAAACGCCTGAGCAGGAAGAATGAAGAACTCTCGCTGGTGCTGTGTCGCCTTGAAAACAAAGTGCGCTTTGTCACCCAGGAGAACGAGGAGATGGCAAGCTTGGTAAGTCGACGCGGACAACGGCGGCGTGCCAACAGAGTCCACTGCATTTGTGTTCCACAGAGAAGGCCTAGTTCGCTCAATGACCTGGACCGCGGTTGCGGCCAGCAGGACGGTGAAATGGAGTTCCTTCAAGTTGTGGAGCAGCGGCACATCATCGACGACTTGTCCAAGGTCTTCAGGCAGGCGACTCGGTGCACGTACGGCAGCGCCGCGCTCGCTCGCTGTCGCCAGGAAACCTTTTCCGTCCAAAGCTTGGCCGGCGGCCGCCATCCAAAAAATTGGCCCCTTAAATTCCGACCTTTCAAGCAGGAGCATTGTGCGCACGCGTTTGAACACGCTTTAGACTTGTTTTGCCGTTTTCAGCAGCTCAAAGCTCCCGTTTTGTCAGCGCCTTTGCCACTCGCTGTGCGCTGAAAACGACGGACTTGCCCGGCTGCTCAGCCCGTCAACCATGAGCCGCGAGCGCGACGTCATTGTCCGTAGGCAGCTAGTGGCAAAATGCACCCTGTTAGAGTTGCGCTCGCTCCAACTTATTTTGCAAGAACCACACGGGAGACAAGTAAGTTCTTTTGGACACCTGCAGGTGGAGAGTCCATCCGTTGTACGAATGAAGTCTGACTCTCGGCTCCTGCACGAGCATTTTAATTAAGAGAAACAGGGTGGGTGTAAGAGTGGATTGAATAGAGGAAGCCCTTGACCTCTAGTCAAAACATAGCAAGGGGTGTTTTACGACTTTGTGTAGGAAGGGATAAGCGATAGGGATAAATAAGGGATAAATAATATTATTTATTACAGGTCGCAGTCAAAGTCAAAGCAACACAATGATACGATAAAGATAATCTGGAAAACCCTGACACACCCTGTAGTTGTCACTTTTGGAAAAGACGAGCGTCCCTCCAATCATCGCCGGTGACGTGTTTTTCAGGCTCTGGAGACAGGAGCTCATGTCAGAAATGTCATTGTGAGTCGCGTTTGTTTCTGCGCCGGAGCCGTTCGTTCCCTTTGCATCCAAAGAATCTCAAAGGCGGATTATTTGTGTCGACAGGAGAGAGATTTGCTGCTACGATACCGACGTCGAGAATCTCTGAGGAGGAACAAAGCGTGAGGTCCTGCAAGGTGAGTCTGTTTGTTTGCGGCTGCTTGGTGTTGCGCAAGATGAAATGGCCTTTTTCTCGCTATCGTTCCTCTCGTCGATTCATCGTGAGGTGTCGCTTCAGTTTGTTCAGAGAGATGTTTGCTTCCGCGCCCGCAGGTCATCGAAACATTTTACGGCTACGACGAAGACGTGTTGGTGGACTCGGACGGATCGTCCTTGTCTTTTCACACCGACAGAACCCCCGACACGGAACCCGAAGAGGTAGCCCGCCATTTCTGCCAGCGTATTGGCACCAAACATTCCTCTTCAGCCTGGAATCGGACTCGTCTTTGCGTCGCGGGTGCTTTGTCGCCGGTCTGACTGATTCTGGTACTAGTGCTGTGTTGCATTGGTGTGTGCATGAAGAGGCGGAGCTTCGCTACCGCCAGCTGACGCAAGAATATCAAGCGCTGCAACGAGCCTACGCTCTGCTAGCCCAGACCAGCGAAAGGGGACTACGACGCCGAGAAGGAGATCAAGGTGGCGCCCCTTCCCGCAACCCCCGGCCGGGTCGCAGCCTCCCCGTTCTCACCCAGCCTCGGGTGTTCTCTGGTCTGAAAGGAGGAGGAGGAGCCTCCCTCCTCCTCCTTTCAGACCAGAGAAAAGCTGATGGTAGAAATGGGTCACTATCAAAGCAGAGTAGCAGATCTGGAGTCAGCGCTGAAGCAACAAGGACAGGTAAGCTCATCAATGAGCACACCTTTTTCTCAGACAAAATAGCTACATTCTTCAGTCACTCATCCGTCTGGCATTACTGGACCAACCCCCCCCCCCCCCCCCCGAACGTGGCTGGGAAAATGCGGAGAAAAGCAAATGTCATTTTCCAGTCAACCAAAGAATTTGTGGATGAAAATGACACAACATTCCAAAGCTGTCCACGCGTTTGTCTCTTCTAGAATGTCAAGTGGGTGGAGGAGAAGCAGCTGCTGCGTCAGAGCAATCAGCAGTTGGCCGAAAAGGTGACGGAAAGAAAGGCGCTGGGCGGAGTCGCTTGGCGTCACACCTGTCGGGAAGCCCCGCAGATGAGGTCTGACTGTCTTTTCAGGTCAGGCGGATGGAGGCGGAAGAAGCGCGTCTGAAAGAGCACATCCAGGATATCCGAGATCAAAACGAACTGCTTGAGTTCCGCATCCTGGAGCTGGAGGTGGGAAGACTCGCACAAGCGTGTTGAGGCCAGAGATGTGACGGACGGACGGACGGACGGACGGACGGATGCATGCCTCTGCCTTTCAGGAGAGGGAGTGGCGCTCCCCCGTCTTGAAGTTTCTGCAAGTCCGTTTCCCAGACGGCCTCAGCCCTTTGCAGATCTACTGCGAGGCCGAGGGCGTGAGCGTACGTAAGGCGTCCCTCGCAACCCTAACCTTAACCCGAGGTCCCAGAACACCTTACATTGCTCCTTGCGCCTTTCCCCCGGACATCGTCATCAGTGATCTGATGAAGAAGCTGGACATCCTGGGCTATAACGCCGTAAGTGTATGTCGAACTCCTTATGTTCGCACTCCACGAGACTCGGCGGCTCAAATGTGACTTTTGGAAGGCTTTGCGCTGAAAGAAGCTTGTTGACGCTGTGCCTTTGGGCTCTTGCAGAATCTCACCAACGAGGAGCAGGTGGTCGTGATTCACGCCAGGACCCTTCTCACCCTAGCCGAGAAGGTAACGCGCACGTCCACGCACGCTCTCGCATTCTGCTTATGTGACAGCAGCCTTTCCTCAGTGGTTAGAATACATCAAAGTGACCAAGTCAGCACTTCAACAGAAGATGTTGGACATTGAAAGTGAGAAGGTAGACAGACACGCGACATCAGCCAAGGGGAACTCCGGCAATGTGCCCCAACAATTCTGACCTTGAGCTGTGCTAGGATATGTTCTGCAAGCAGAAGGGCTACCTGGATGAAGAGTTGGACTTCAGGAAGTGTTCCATGGACCAGGCTCATAAGGTAAGCCGCCCTCAAATCTCCCGCCGGACCACTGATGGACGAGGATTGCGGCCCAGAGGATCCTGGAGCTGGAGGCCATGTTGTACGAGGCGCTACCGCAGCGGGACTGCCCCGCCACGGACGGCGAAAAAGCCAGCCACGCTGGCGTGAATGACGTGCTGACGGCGGATCAGAGAGAAGAGCTTAGGAGCGCCGTGGACCAATGGAAGCGAGCCCTGATGTGCGAGTTGAGGGAGCGCGACGCTTGCATCCTCCAAGAGAGAATGGATCTGCTGCACAGCGCGCAACAGGTAAGGGCCCAAAGCCAGCCCGGCACTTACTTGCACGCTTACTGGCTTTTGAATGCCACTTTCCATTTGTCCGTCCTAGAGGAACAAAGAGCTGAAAGAATTCATCGAAGCTCAGAAGAGACAAATCAAACAATTGGAGGAGAAGTTTCTGTTTCTCTTTCTATTCTTCTCCTTGGCCTTCATTCTGTGGCCCTAACACCAGCTGGTGAGTGAGCTCCAGCGGCACCGCACTCGACACCTCCGATACACTGCCAGCCGGTCTCAGACGTTGGCAGACGCTCCGATGCCAACGTATACCCCCCGCCACGGTGACAGAGGCACCGCGTCACACCGGCGCTCATCCAATCAGAAGGCAGGAAAAGCAAATTCACATGCAGGGCACTTTTGAACCAGAAGAGAGCGCCACAAAAAACGGTTGTTGCCCCAAACGCGCACTAAAAAGGGTCAGAATAACAAGAGTCCCACTGGCCAGCCGGGGCCACCCGTCCAGCTGTTTCTTCAGGGGGGAAAAAAATTGGAGTCACCGGTGAGTACATTTTGCATTTAGCTCTGCTTTTCTGCTTCTGTCTTCAAGTGTGTGGCATCCTGCGATCAAAGAGTCAGCCAACCCCAAAGCGGTTGACCTCAACGTCCCACCACCATGCCTACCAGAGCAGGTGACGTGATGCTTTGGACATCCTTCCGTCTCAGATGCCCAAAAGTACTCTTTGCCACATCTGCGGCAATACGGTGTCTTTTCAAAGGTGCAAATAAATCCAGCGTGGGCGGAACACGCACGTCTTCGGTTTTTCCCGCTTTGTTTGTGTGACAGCTGTTGTGAAAATTTTATACAAATAAAGTTGTATAGTACAGGTTTGGCCAAGCCGCAACTCCTGAACCGCATGCGGCTCTTTTATGTTCATATCAACATTTGTGTGTGTGTGTGTGTGTGTGTGTGGGGGGGGGGGGGGGGGGGGGGGTTGTGCGTGTTGGCTTCACTTGAGTTCAATTTGGTATTTTGGTCAAAAGCGCATGTGGTGAAATTCCACAAAGTAGGATGGGCAAACACATTTCTTTAAACTATGAGTGTCAATTGGGCTCTCGAAATGGCAGGGAAAAGATGCACAGCAAAACGAAAATACGTAGATGAACACAGGACGTTTTAATCAGAGTGGGAAAGTTTCTATTTTTTGTTGAACGTGATGGCAAACCATTCTGCCTGATATGTCAGACCTCAGCGCATTTCAAAGATTCAAATCTTCAGCGCCATGCACTTCAGCTCACTCCATGCTAACATTGATCAGGCGTCGAACCCGCATCATCATGCTTAAGAGGTGGCCATGCTAACCAGTGCGCCATTATGTCAACGCATAATAACTAAGTCTACTGGTCAAAACAGCGGTTACTATATGACGTCGCTACGTCGTGGTCACGTGACGCAGACAAGACGTCAATGGACGTGGGCAGAGTTAACTTGTTTAAAAGGGAGTAGGCAGAAGAAATATTTAATTTATTTAAATCTATTTTGAGTGCACACCATTATGCCAATGCATAACAACTGTAAATCTACTAAACAAAACAGCGGTTGCTATATGACATCTGCCACGTCGTGGTCACGTGACATACGTGACGTCGATGGGCGTAACTTTCGCCGGAATTCAAATCCGCGGGGAGAGTTAACTTGTTTAAAAGAGAGTGGGCAGAAGGATTATTTAATTTATTTAAATCTATTTGGTGTGTGCGCCATTATGTCAATGCATAACAACTGTAAGTCTACTAAACAAAACAGCGGTTGCTATTTGACGTCTGCCACGTCGTGGTCACGTGACGCGGACGTGACGTCGACGCCTACTTTACATCCCACCGATCACAGGACTCCTCGGCTGCATAACCGTGCCCCCTTCCCAACCAATCGGATTTGCTATACGCGAAAACGACGCCAATGGAAAGAGCTTCCGCCCAAATTTAAATCCGTGGGCGTGGCTCGCAGCAGGAAGTAGGAAAATGGCGGCGATGTTGACAAAGACACAGCGGATGGTAACATACGACTAACAAGAGAAATATTTTTATTTTCTGCTTGCAACTGGACCGTCCAGAGCGTACACGGTAAGTACAACTCATCGTTTTTAAAAAGAAGTACTTTTGTTGCCCTGAAAAGCGAGTGAGCGTGGCGTTTGTGGGGGACGTCGAATTTCGACGATTCTTTCTGGTCAACGGTTGTAAATGATTGTGTTGATTAAAAAAGAAAACTTGATGTAACTCTACTTTTAACTGCCGTTTCAGATAGATTTGGAATTGCATCACATCCAATTTTGCCTAGAGCGTACACGGTAAGTAACACTCGTTGTGTTTAAGGAGATTTACGTTTGTAATAGCAGAAGTGTAGCCGCGTTGCGTTGTACGTGTGAATGTTGGTCCGGGCGAAATGTTAATGTTTAATTTCATTCCTTTAGGTTCCACGGTGTTTGTTGGCTGCAAGTTTTCCACTGCAAGAAGAGGCTCATATCATTGACCAGGAGCGAGCTACAATGGTGAGTAGCCATAACATTTATGTTAAACACTTCCTATTTCATGTCTAACAGTACTTGATTTAACAAATAACCATAAATAAATACAGTGTGGGCACTGAAGTTAACATATGTGATTATACTGCCTAATCTGTCACCGAGTAGATTGTTGCAAAGTAATATAAGATCCAAAGTTGTAATTCAGAATAGTTTTCAAAAGAAGGCCATTAGAATTATATACAAGTCTGATTACCCTGAACAAGCTATTAATTAAATCACAAATTCTTCAATTCAAAGATTTGGTAGATTATCAGACAAATAATGTCTAACAGTAATTGATTTAACACATCACGATAAGTAGATTGAGTGTGGGCACTCTCAAGTTAACATATGTGATTATACTGCCTAATCTGTTACAGAGTATGTTGTTGCCAAGTAATGTAGAATAGATCCAAAGTAGTAATCCAGAATAGTTTTGAAGAGGCCATTAGAATGATAAACAAATCTGATTACCTTGAACATAATAACAAGCTAAGTGTTTAATATGTCCTATGAAGTCAAAATTGGGCACCATCATGTGGTGAAATTTGGAATTGCATCACATCCAATTTTGCCTGGGAACAAACAGATTACATAAATCTTAGTTTTGAATAAGCCACTCCTTCTCAAACAAGTAAACTCTGCCCATTTTGCGCAGTAGATGTTCTGTTAATATCTAGTATTTATACAAAGTCATAATTTAAATTGCTTTCAACCTTCATTCATCGGTTCAACCAACATTACTCGCTCTTATTACCAACTTGTATTGATTTAACTAAGCGTTTAATACTTCCTATCAGGTCTCAAATCGAGATTTGGCAAAATACAATTTCAGCAAATCCAATTTTGCCAGGGAACAAAAATAGATTAAATAAACTAAATAAGTCCTCTTCCCATTAAATAAATCAGAAAAGTCTGTCTTGTAACCAGTCCTCTTCAAACAAGTAAAGTCTGCCCATTTTGTGCCGTAGATTTTGTGTCTATGCCTAGTATTTAAACAAAATCATAATTTAAACGACTTCTTTCCTTCATTCACTTTGGAAATTTGGAATTGCAGCAAATCGAATTTTGGCAGGGAACAAAAATAGATCAATTAAACTAAATAAGTCTTCTTCCCATTAAATAAATTAAAAAAGTCTGTCTTGTAACCAGTCCTTTTCAAACAAGTAAAGTCTGCCCATTTTGTGCCGTCGATTTTGTGTTAATGCCTAGTATTTATACAAAATCATAATTTAAAGGACTTCATTCCTTCATTCACTTTGGAAATTTGGAATTGCAGCACATCAAATTTTGCCTGGGAAGAAAAGTAGATTAAATAAATTTAATAAGTCTTACTACTTCCCATTAAATAAATTAAATACGTCTTACTTGTTCCCACTCCTTTTCAAAACAGTAGTTTAAAACGAGGGCCCTTCACTCAATCTTTAACCTCAACCCCGCACGTTGTGTTGTATCTGTGAATGTTGGTTGTGGCCAAATGATAGTTTTCTTTCATTCGTTTAGGTTCCAAGAAAACTTGATGTAACTCTACTTTTAACTGCCGTTTCAGATAAGCGGGTATTACGTCGCAGTCAAATGCCGCGGATATGACGTAATTGCCCGAACCTCCGCCAAAATTCAAATCTGTTGGCGCGATGGCCGTGAGCCACTGAGCAGCGACGATTATCAACAGAAATATCTTTATTTTCTGCTTGCAACTGGACCGTCTAGAGCGTACACGGTAAGTAACACTCATTGTGTTTAAGGAGATTTACGTTTGTAATAGCAGAAGTGTAGCCGCGTTGCGTTGTACGTGTGAAAATTGGTCGAGGCGAAATGTTAATGTTTAATTTCATTCCTTTAGGTTCCACGGTGTTTGTTGGCTGCAAGTTTTCCACTGCAAGAAGAGGCTCGTATCATTGACCAGGAGCGAGCTACAATGGTGAGTAGCCATAACATTTATGTTAAACACTTCCTATTTCATGTCTAACAGTACTTGATTTAACAAATAACCATAAATAAATACAGTGTGGGCACTGAAGTTAACATATGTGATTATACTGCCTAATCTGTCACGGAGTAGATTGTTGCAAAGTAATATAAGATCCAAAGTTGTAATTCAGAATAGTTTTCAAAAGAAGGCCATTAGAATTATATACAAGTCTGATTACCCTGAACAAGCTATTAATTAAATCACAAATTCTTCAATTCAAAGATTTGGTAGATTATCAGACAAATAATGTCTAACAGTAATTGATTTAACACATCACGATAAGTAGATTGAGTGTGGGCACTCTCAAGTTAACATATGTGATTATACTGCCTAATCTGTTACAGAGTATGTTGTTGCCAAGTAATGTAGAATAGATCCAAAGTAGTAATCCAGAATAGTTTTGAAGAGGCCATTAGAATGATAAACAAATCTGATTACCTTGAACATAATAACAAGCTAAGTGTTTAATATGTCCTATGAAGTCAAAATTGGGCACCATCATGTGGTGAAATTTGGAATTGCATCACATCCAATTTTGCCTGGGAACAAACAGATTACATAAATCTTAGTTTTGAATAAGCCACTCCTTCTCAAACAAGTAAACTCTGCCCATTTTGCGCAGTAGATGTTCTGTTAATATCTAGTATTTATACAAAGTCATAATTTAAATTGCTTTCAACCTTCATTCATCGGTTCAACCAACATTACTCGCTCTTATTACCAACTTGTATTGATTTAACTAAGCGTTTAATACTTCCTATCAGGTCTCAAATCGAGATTTGGCAAAATACAATTTCAGCAAATCCAATTTTGCCAGGGAACAAAAATAGATTAAATAAACTAAATAAGTCCTCTTCCCATTAAATAAATCAGAAAAGTCTGTCTTGTAACCAGTCCTCTTCAAACAAGTAAAGTCTGCCCATTTTGTGCCGTAGATTTTGTGTCTATGCCTAGTATTTAAACAAAATCATAATTTAAACGACTTCTTTCCTTCATTCACTTTGGAAATTTGGAATTGCAGCAAATCGAATTTTGGCAGGGAACAAAAATAGATCAATTAAACTAAATAAGTCTTCTTCCCATTAAATAAATTAAAAAAGTCTGTCTTGTAACCAGTCCTTTTCAAACAAGTAAAGTCTGCCCATTTTGTGCCGTCGATTTTGTGTTAATGCCTAGTATTTATACAAAATCATAATTTAAAGGACTTCATTCCTTCATTCACTTTGGAAATTTGGAATTGCAGCACATCAAATTTTGCCTGGGAAGAAAAGTAGATTAAATAAATTTAATAAGTCTTACTACTTCCCATTAAATAAATTAAATACGTCTTACTTGTTCCCACTCCTTTTCAAAACAGTAGTTTAAAACGAGGGCCCTTCACTCAATCTTTAACCCCAACCCCGCACGTTGTGTTGTATCTGTGAATGTTGGTTGTGGCCAAATGATAGTTTTCTTTCATTCGTTTAGGTTCCAAGAAAACTTGATGTAACTCTACTTTTAACTGCCGTTTCAGATAAGCGGGTATTACGTCGCAGTCATGTGCCGCGGATATGACGTAATTGCCCGAACCTCCGCCAAAATTCAAATCTGTTGGCGCGATGGCCGTGAGCCACTGAGCAGCGACGATTATCAACAGAAATATCTTTATTTTCTGCTTGCAACTGGACCGTCTAGAGCGTACACGGTAAGTAACACTCATTGTGTTTAAGGAGATTTACGTTTGTAATAGCAGAAGTGTAGCCGCGTTGCGTTGTACGTGTGAAAATTGGTCGAGGCGAAATGTTAATGTTTAATTTCATTCCTTTAGGTTCCACGGTGTTTGTTGGCTGCAAGTTTTCCACTGCAAGAAGAGGCTCGTATCATTGACCAGGAGCGAGCTACAATGGTGAGTAGCCATAACATTTATGTTAAACACTTCCTATTTCATGTCTAACAGTACTTGATTTAACAAATAACCATAAATAAATACAGTGTGGGCACTGAAGTTAACATATGTGATTATACTGCCTAATCTGTCACGGAGTAGATTGTTGCAAAGTAATATAAGATCCAAAGTTGTAATTCAGAATAGTTTTCAAAAGAAGGCCATTAGAATTATATACAAGTCTGATTACCCTGAACAAGCTATTAATTAAATCACAAATTCTTCAATTCAAAGATTTGGTAGATTATCAGACAAATAATGTCTAACAGTAATTGATTTAACACATCACGATAAGTAGATTGAGTGTGGGCACTCTCAAGTTAACATATGTGATTATACTGCCTAATCTGTTACAGAGTATGTTGTTGCCAAGTAATGTAGAATAGATCCAAAGTAGTAATCCAGAATAGTTTTGAAGAGGCCATTAGAATGATAAACAAATCTGATTACCTTGAACATAATAACAAGCTAAGTGTTTAATATGTCCTATGAAGTCAAAATTGGGCACCATCATGTGGTGAAATTTGGAATTGCATCACATCCAATTTTGCCTGGGAACAAACAGATTACATAAATCTTAGTTTTGAATAAGCCACTCCTTCTCAAACAAGTAAACTCTGCCCATTTTGCGCAGTAGATGTTCTGTTAATATCTAGTATTTATACAAAGTCATAATTTAAATTGCTTTCAACCTTCATTCATCGGTTCAACCAACATTACTCGCTCTTATTACCAACTTGTATTGATTTAACTAAGCGTTTAATACTTCCTATCAGGTCTCAAATCGAGATTTGGCAAAATACAATTTCAGCAAATCCAATTTTGCCAGGGAACAAAAATAGATTAAATAAACTAAATAAGTCCTCTTCCCATTAAATAAATCAGAAAAGTCTGTCTTGTAACCAGTCCTCTTCAAACAAGTAAAGTCTGCCCATTTTGTGCCGTAGATTTTGTGTCTATGCCTAGTATCTAAACAAAATCATAATTTAAACGACTTCTTTCCTTCATTCACTTTGGAAATTTGGAATTGCAGCAAATCGAATTTTGCCAGGGAACAAAAATAGATCAATTAAACTAAATAAGTCTTCTTCCCATTAAATAAATTAAAAAAGTCTGTCTTGTAACCAGTCCTTTTCAAACAAGTAAAGTCTGCCCATTTTGTGCCGTCGATTTTGTGTTAATGCCTAGTATTTATACAAAATCATAATTTAAAGGACTTCATTCCTTCATTCACTTTGGAAATTTGGAATTGCAGCACATCAAATTTTGCCTGGGAAGAAAAGTAGATTAAATAAATTTAATAAGTCTTACTACTTCCCATTAAATAAATTAAATACGTCTTACTTGTTCCCACTCCTTTTCAAAACAGTAGTTTAAAACGAGGGCCCTTCACTCAATCTTTAACCCCAACCCCGCACGTTGTGTTGTATCTGTGAATGTTGGTTGTGGCCAAATGATAGTTTTCTTTCATTCGTTTAGGTTCCAAGAAAACTTGATGTAACTCTACTTTTAACTGCCGTTTCAGATAAGCGGGTATTACGTCGCAGTCATGTGCCGTGGATATGACGTAATTGCCCGAACCTCCGCCAAAATTCAAATCTGTTGGCGCGATGGCCGTGAGCCACTGAGCAGCGACGATTATCAACAGAAATATCTTTATTTTCTGCTTGCAACTGGACCGTCTAGAGCGTACACGGTAAGTAACACTCATTGTGTTTAAGGAGATTTACGTTTGTAATAGCAGAAGTGTAGCCGCGTTGCGTTGTACGTGTGAAAATTGGTCGAGGCGAAATGTTAATGTTTAATTTCATTCCTTTAGGTTCCACGGTGTTTGTTGGCTGCAAGTTTTCCACTGCAAGAAGAGGCTCGTATCATTGACCAGGAGCGAGCTACAATGGTGAGTAGCCATAACATTTATGTTAAACACTTCCTATTTCATGTCTAACAGTACTTGATTTAACAAATAACCATAAATAAATACAGTGTGGGCACTGAAGTTAACATATGTGATTATACTGCCTAATCTGTCACGAAGTAGATTGTTGCAAAGTAATATAAGATCCAAAGTTGTAATTCAGAATAGTTTTCAAAAGAAGGCCATTAGAATTATATACAAGTCTGATTACCCTTAACATAACAACAAGCTATTAATTAAATCACAAATTCTTCAATTCAAAGATTTGGTAGATTATCAGACAAATAATGTCTAACAGTAATTGATTTAACACATCACGATAAGTAGATTGAGTGTGGGCACTCTCAAGTTAACAGATATGATTATACTGCCTAATCTGTTACAGAGTATGTTGTTGCCAAGTAATGTAGAATAGATCCAAAGTAGTAATCCAGAATAGTTTTGAAGAGGCCATTAGAATAATAAACAAATCTGATTACCTTGAACATAATAACAAGCTAAGTGTTTAATATGTCCTATGAAGTCAAAATTGGGCACCATCATGTGGTGAAATTTGGAATTGCATCACATCCAATTTTGCCTGGGAACAAACAGATTAAATAAATCTTAGTTTTGAATAAGCCACTCCTTCTCAAACAAGTAAACTCTGCCCATTTCGCGCAGTAGATGTTCTGTTAATATCTAGTATTTATACAAAGTCATAATTTAAATTGCTTTCAACCTTCATTCATCGGTTCAACCAACATTACTCGCTCTTATTACCAACTTGTATTGATTTAACTAAGCGTTTAATACTTCCTATCAGGTCTCAAGGCAAGATTTGGCAAAATACAATTTCAGCAAATCCAATTTTGCCAGGGAACAAAAATAGATTAAATAAACTAAATAAGTCTTCTTCCCATTAAATAAATCAGAAAAGTCTGTCTTGTAACCAGTCCTCTTCAAACAAGTAAAGTCTGCCCATTTTGTGCCGTAGATTTTGTGTCTATGCCTAGTATTTAAACAAAATCATAATTTAAACGACTTCTTTCCTTCATTCACTTTGGAAATTTGGAATTGCAGCAAATCGAATTTTGCCAGGGAACAAAAATAGATCAATTAAACTAAATAAGTCTTCTTCCCATTAAATAAATTAAAAAAGTCTGTCTTGTAACCAGTCCTTTTCAAACAAGTAAAGTCTGCCCATTTTGTGCCGTCGATTTTGTGTTAATGCCTAGTATTTATACAAAATCATAATTTAAAGGACTTCATTCCTTCATTCACTTTGGAAATTTGGAATTGCAGCACATCAAATTTTGCCTGGGAAGAAAAGTAGATTAAATAAATTTAATAAGTCTTACTACTTCCCATTAAATAAATTAAATACGTCTTACTTGTTCCCACTCCTTTACAAAAAAGTAGTTTAAAACGAGGTCCCTTCACTCAACCTTTAACCCTATTTATTCACCTTCTAGGCTAAGTGTTAAAGGCTAAGTGTTAAAGGCTAAGTGTTAGAGGCTAAGTGCCAGAGGCTAGGCGCCAGAGGCGAGTTTTTGTGGGCTGAAGTTTTAGTGGGGTTAGTGTGAATACAATCCAAAAGAATACAACAGAATACAATACAATAGAATATAATACATAGATTAAATTCAATAGCTCTTACTACTTCCCATTAAATAAATTAAATACGTCTTACTTGTTCCCAATCCTTTTCAAAAAAGTAGTTTAAAACGAGGGCCCTTCACTCAACCTTTAACCTCAACCCCGCACGTCACATTGTGTTGTATCTGTGAATGTTGGTTGTGGCCAAATGATAGTTTTCTTTCATTCGTTTAGGTTCCACGGTGTTTGTTGGCTATGTTTTCCACTGTCAGAAGGATGAAAATACAAAGTACAACGCTTGGACGTGGGCGAAGACGTCACCGGTGAGTCCTTCCTTCCTATTTATTTACCTTCTAGATGCTAGAGGCTAAGTGTTAGAGGCTAAGTGTTAGAGGCTAAGTGTTAAACACAATACGAACAACACAACGATACTGCACTGAACAACACGATACCGCACTGAGAAACACGATACCGCACTGAACAACACGATACCGCACTGAACAACACCATGCCGCACTGAACACCATGCCACACTGAACAACACCATCCCGCACTGAAAAACACCATGCCGCACTAAACAACACCATGCCGCACTGAACAACACCATGCCTCACTGAACGACACCATGCCGCACTGAAAGACACCATGCCGCACTGAACGACACCATGCCGCACTGAAAGACACCATCCCGCACTGAACACCATGCCGCACTGAACAACACCATCCTGCACTGAACAACACCATCCCGCACTGAACAACACCATGCCGCACTGAACAACATTATGCCGCACTGAACATTATGCCGCACTGAACAACACCATGCCGCACTGAACAACACCATGCCGCACTGAACAACATTATGCCGCACTGAACAACACCATGCCGCACTGAACAACACCATGCCGCACTGAACAACACCATGCCGCACTGAACAACATTATGCCGCACTGAACAACACCATGCCGCACTGAACAACACCATCCTGCACTGAACAACACCATTCCGCATTGAACACCATGCCGCACTGAACAACACCATCCCGCACTGAACAACACCATCCCGCACTGAACAACACCATGCCGCACTGAACAACATTATGCCGCACTGAACAACATTATGCCGCACTGAACAACACCATGCCGCACTGAACAACACCATGCCGCACTGAACAACACCATGCCGCACTGAACAACATTATAACGCACTGAACAACACCATCCCGCACTGAACAACACCATGCCGCACTAAACAACATATTCCGCACTGAACAACATTATGCCGAAATGAACAACACCATGCCGCACTGAACAACACCATGCCGCACTGAACAACACCATCCTGCACTGAACAACACCATCCCGCACTGAACAACACCATGCCGCACTGAACAACACCATGCCGCACTGAACAACACCATGCCGCAATGAACAACACCATCCCGCACTGAACAACATTATGCCGCACTGAACAACATTATGCCGCACTGAACAACACCATGCCGCACTGAACAACACCATGCCGCACTGAACAACACCATCCTGCACTGAACAACACCATCCCGCACTGAACAACACCATGCCGCACTGAACAACATTATGGCGCACTGAACAACATTATGCCGCACTGAACAACACCATGCCGCACTGAACAACACCATGCCGCACTGAACAACACCATGCCGCAATGAACAACACCATCCCGCACTGAACAACACCATGCCGCACTGAGCAACACCATGCCGCACTGAACAACACCATCCTGCACTGAACAACACCATGCCGCACTGAACAACACCATTCCGCACTGAACAACACCATGCCGCACTGAACAACATTACGCTGCACTGAACAACACCATGCCGCACTGAACAACACCATGCCGCACTGAACAACACCATGCCGCATTGAACAACACCATGCCGCATTGAACAACACCATGCCGCACTGAACAACACCATCCTGCACTGAACAACACCATGCCGCATTGAACAACACCATGCCGCACTGAACAACACCATCCTGCACTGAACAACACCATCCCGCACTGAACAACACCATCCCGCATTGAACAACACCATCCTGCACTGAACAACACCATGCCGCACTGAACAACACCATGCCGCACTGAACAACACCATTCCGCACTGAACAACACCATGCCGCACTGAACAACACCATCCTGCACTGAACAACACCATCCCGCACTGAACAACACCATGCCGCATTGAACAACACCATCCTGCACTGAACAACACCATCCTGCACTGAACAACACCATGCCGCACTGAACAACACCATGCCGCACTGAACAACACCATGCCGCACTGAACAACACCATGCCGCACTGAACAACATTATGCCGCACTGAACAACATTATGTCGCACTGAACAACACCATGCCGCACTGAACAACACCATGCCGCACTGAACAACATTATGCCGCACTGAAAAACACCATGCCGCACTGAACAACACCATCCCGCACTGAACAACACCATGCCGCATTGAACAACACCATGCCGCACTGAACAACACCATGCTGCACTGAACAACATTATGCTGCACTGAACAACACGATCCTGCATTGAACAACACCATGCCGCACTGAACAACACCATCCTGCACTGAACAACACCATCCTGCACTGAACAACACCACCCCGCACTGAACAACACGATCCCGCATTGAACACCATCCTGCACTGAACAACACCATGCCGCACTGAACAACACCATTCCGCACTGAACAACACCATGCCGCACTGAACAACACCATGCCGCACTGAACAACACCATGCCGCACTGAACAACACCATGCCGCACTGAACAACATCATGCCGCACTGAACAACACCATGCCGCACTGAACAACACCATCCCGCACTGAACAACACCATGCCGCATTGAACAACACCATGCCGCACTGAACAACACCATCCTGCACTGAACAACACCATCCCGCACTAAACAACACCATGCCGCACTGAACAACATTATGGCGCACTGGACAACATTATGCCGCACTGAACAACACCATGCCGCACTGAACAACACCATGCCGCACTGAACAACACCATGCCGCACTGAACAACACCATGCCGCACTGAACAACATTATGCCGCACTGAACAACACCATGCCGCACTGAACAACACCATGCCGCACTGAACAACACGATCCCGCATTGAACAACACCATCCTGCACTGAACAACACCATGCCGCACTGAACAACACCATGCCGCACTGAACAACACCATTCCGCACTGAACAACACCATGCCGCACTGAACAACACCATGCTGCACTGAACAACATTATGCCGCACTGAACAACACGCTCCCGCATTGAACAACACCATCCCGCAGTGAACAACACCATGCCGCATTGAACAACACCATGCCGCACTGAACAACACCATGCTGCACTGAACAACATTATGCTGCACTGAACAACACGATCCTGCATTGAACAACACCATGCCGCACTGAACAACACCATCCTGCACTGAACAACACCATGCCGCACTGAACAACACCATGCCGCACTGAACAACATTATGCCGCACTGAAAAACACCATGCCGCACTGAACAACACCATCCCGCACTGAACAACACCATGCCGCATTGAACAACACCATGCCGCACTGAACAACACCATGCTGCACTGAACAACATTATGCTGCACTGAACAACACGATCCTGCATTGAACAACACCATGCCGCACTGAACAACACCATCCTGCACTGAACAACACCATCCTGCACTGAACAACACCACCCCGCACTGAACAACACGATCCCGCATTGAACAACACCATCCCGCACTGAACAACACCATGCCACACTGAACAACACCATTCCGCACTGAACAACACCATGCCGCACTGAACAACACCATGCCGCACTGAACAACACCATGCCGCACTGAACAACACCATGCCGCACTGAACAACATTATGCCGCACTGAACAACACCATGCCGCACTGAACAACACCATCCCGCACTGAACAACACCATGCCGCATTGAACAACACCATGCCGCACTGAACAACACCATCCTGCACTGAACAACACCATCCTGCACTGAACAACACCATGCCGCACTGAACAACACCATGCCGCACTGAACAACACCATGCCGCACTGAACAACACCATGCCGCACTGAACAACATTATGCCGCACTGAACAACACCATGCCGCACTGAACAACACCATGCCGCACTGAACAACACGATCCCGCATTGAACAACACCATCCTGCACTGAACAACACCATGCCGCACTGAACAACACCATGCCGCACTGAACAACACCATTCCGCACTGAACAACACCATGCCGCACTGAACAACACCATCCTGCGCTGAACAACACCATCCCGCACTGAACAACACCATGCCGCATTGAACAACACCATGCCGCACTGAACAACACCATCCTGCACTGAACAACACCATGCCGCACTGAACAACACCATGCCGCACTGAACAACACCATGCCGCACTGAACAACATTATGCCGCACTGAACAACATTACGCCGCACTAAACAACATTATGTCGCACTGAACAACACCATGCCGCACTGAACAACACCATGCTGCACTGAACAACATTATGCCGCACTGAACAACACGATCCCGCATTGAACAACACCATCCCGCAGTGAACAACACCATGCCGCATTGAACAAAGCCATGCCGCACTGAACAACACCATGCTGCACTGAACAACATTATGCTGCACTGAACAACACGATCCTGCATTGAACAACACCATGCCGCACTGAACAACACCATCCTGCACTGAACAACACCTTTCCACACTGAACAACACCATGCCGCACTGAACAACATTATGCCGCACTGAACAACACCATGCCGCACTGAACAACACCATGCCGCACTGAACAACACCATGCCGCACTGAACAACACCATGCCGCAATGAACAACACCATCCCGCACTGAACAACACCATGCCGCATTGAACAACACCATGCCGCACTGAACAACACCATCCCGCACTGAACAACACCACCCCGCACTGAACAACACGATCCCGCATTGAACAACACCATCCCGGACTGAACAACACCATGCCGCACTGAACAACACCATTCCGCACTGAACAACACCATGCCGCACTGAACAACACCATGCCGCACTGAACAACACCATGCCGCACTGAACAACACCATGCCGCACTGAACAACACCATGCCGCACTGAACAACACCATCCCGCACTGAACAACACCATGCCGCATTGAACAACACCATGCCGCACTGAACAACACCATCCTGCACTGAACAACACCATCCCGCACTGAACAACACCATGCCGCACTGAACAACATTATGGCGCACTGAACAACATTATGCCGCACTGAACAACACCATGCCGCACTGAACAACACCATGCCGCACTGAACAACACCATGCCGCACTGAACAACATTATGCCGCACTGAACAACATTATGCCGCACTGAACAACACCATGCCGCACTGAACAACACCATGCCGCACTGAACAACACCATGCTGCACTGAACAACACGACGTCGCACTGAACAACACGACGCCGCACAGAACAACACGACGCCGCACAGAATAACACAATACCGCACAGAACAACACAATACCGCACAAACAGTTTTAGATAATATTACGTCGCAGTCATGTGACGCGGACATGACGTCAATAGGCGGAACTCACGGCAAAATTATAATCCGTGGGCGTGGCTTGCAACAGGAAGTAGGAAAGCGGCAGTTCTGGCAAACAAGACACAGCTGTTAGTAACACGATGACTAACAAGGCAAATATTTTTGTTTTCAGCTTGCAACTTGACCGTCTAGAGCGTACAAGGTAATTACAACTGTTTTTTTTTAGCCCTGAAAAGCAAGGGAGTGTGGCGTTTGGGAGGAATGTCGAACTCGGCGTCTGCTTCCAGCCACAGACGCCAAATTTCGACGATTATTTCGACTGGTCAACGGTTGTAAATTATTGCGTTGACTAAAAACTTTATTTAACTCTACTCTTAACTTTGCCGTTTCAGATATGCGGGTATTACACCGCGGAAATGACGTCAATAGGCTGAACTCTCGCCAAAATTCAAATCTGTGGGCGCAATGGCCTTGAGCGAGACACCGGATACAAACACGACGATTATCAACAGAAATATCTTTATTTTCCGCTTGCAAGTGGACCGTCTAGAGCGTACACGGTAAGTACAACTCATTGTGTTTAAAAAGATTTACGTTTGTGTAGTTTGCGTTGCGTTGTATCTGTGAATGTTGGTTGAGGCTAAATGTTAATGTTTAATTTCATTCCTTTAGGTTCCACGGTGTTTGTTGGCTGTATGTTTTCCACTGCAAGAAGAGGCTCGTATCATTGACCAGCAGGAGCTACAATGGTGAGTACCCCTTTCGTCTTCCATTTATGTTAAACACTTCCTATTTCATGTCTAACAGTACTCGATTTAACAAATAACCATAAATAAATACAGTGTGGGCAGTCACGTTAACATATGTGATTATCCTGCCTAATATGTTTATCACAAATATGTCACTAATCACTAATATGTTTATTTGTTTATCACAACACCTTTGGACCTTCAGCAATCGATTATTTACCTTCATCTACATAGAGACAGAACGATGGTGTCTTAAACATCTCATTCATTTCACCAAATAACTTCACGCAGGTGGATAACGGCCGTCTCGGTCACGCTATGTTGCGTGATGCAGTTTTGAAGAACCAAATGCATTTATTCAATGAATAAGTCAAGCTAGTTCTATGTTTATGATGTTGTAAGTTACGGTACCGATTGAAGTTGAGTTCGAAGCCAGTGGAAAACAGCGCTGCGTTTGTGCTCTCCAGGTACAAATGTTGTGATCTCTGACTGACGACCGGGCGAGACTCGAGTAAGAGATGTCCAAACGAGCTCCGGCAGGGCGGGCCAAGGCGGAGCGAACGGACGCCCTTCAGGCCGCCAATGACGAGCTGAGAACCAAACTGATGGACGTCCAGTTAGAACTTCAGCAGGAGAAGAACAAGGTGAAAACCTCAACAGACAGACACTGCCTGCCTCCCTGCCTGCCTCCCTGCCTGCCTCCCTGCCTGCCTCCCTCCCTCCCAGTTTTCCCGATGTAGATTAGACATGCGTGTGCCATGACTGTGTCAGCCTACATCAACAAATGCACCGAGGACGTCAGCACCACTAAGAATATCATCACCCGGGGCAACCAACGACCCTGGATGACTGAGGAGGTACGTCAAACGCTACGAGCGCGGAACTCTGCCTTCAAGTCTGGCGACAAGGAGACACTGAGGACAGCGAGAGCCAACTTGAACCGTGCCATCAGGATAGCGAAGCGAGACCGCAGTCGAAAATTTCAGGATCGTTTCCACGACGTCAAAAACATCAGGAGTATGTGGCAAGGCATACGGGCGATTACAGACTACAACTCACCCTCCCCCCCCCCGGTGGGTGTAGTTGATGCTGACTTTCTAAATGGTCTAAATAACTTCTTTGGGAGGTTCGAGGCACTAAACGGCACTCCAGCAGTTAAAACTGTCCCCCATCAGGAAGAGGAGGTACTCTGCCTTGACTCCGCCGATGTGTTGAAGACCCTGAGGAGAGTCAACCCCTGTAAGGCCCCTGGCCCCGACAACATTCCTGGGCGTGTGTTCAGGGAATGTGCAAGTCATCTGGCTGGGGTCATCACAGACATTTTTAACACCTCGCTGGGCCAAGCCACAGTGCCGGCGTGCTTTAAGACTGCCTCCATCATTCCGGTGCCGAAGAAACCTCAAATCACCTCATTTAATGATTACCGGCCTGTTGCACTGACTCCGGTTATGATGAAGTGCTTCGAAAGGCTGCTTAAAGGTCACATCGTTTCCAGACTCCCCCTATTATTTGACCCGTTCCAGTTTGCCGACCGGCAAAACCGCTCCACTCAGGACGCCATCTCCTCCGTTCTTCACCTGAGCCTGGCTCACCTGGAGGAGAAGAACACCCATGTGCGGAGGCTGTTCCTGGACTTCAGCTCAGCGTTTAACACCATCATCCCACAGCATCTGGTAGGAAAATTGGAACACCTGGGCTTCAACACCCCCCTTCGCAACTGGCTGCTAGACTTCCTCACCAACAGACCTCAGTCAGTCCGGGTCGGACAGAACACCTCTGATGTCATCACCCTCAGCACAGGCTCCCTTCAGGGCTGCGTCCTGAGCCCCCTGCTGTGCACCCTGATGACACACGACTGCGTCCTCAGGTTCACCACCAATCACATCGTGAAGTCAGCAGACGACACAACGGTGGTGGGGCTCATCAGAGACAACAACGACCTGGACTACAGAGAGGAGGTGGAGCAGCTGGTGGGCTGGTGCAGAGAAAACAGCCTGATCCTGAATGAGGAGAAGATGAAGGAGATCATCGTCGACTTCAGGAAAAAACAGCCTCACCACGCTCCACTGATCATCAACAGCTCAGCTGTGGAGGTGGTCAGCACCACCAAATTCCTGGGGGTCCACATCACAGAAGACCTCACCTGGACTATGAACACTACGGCACTGGTCAAGAGGGCACAGAAGCGCTTTTACTTCCTGCGGAGGATGAGGAGAGCCCACCTGCCCCCACCCATCATGAGGACGTTCTACAGGAGCACCATAGAGAGCATTCTGACAAGCTGTCTCTCTGTGTGGTGTGGAGGCTGCACCGCCTCCGATTGGAAGAACGTGAGGAGAGTGGTGAGGACAGCAGAGAGGATCATAGGGGCTCCTCTTCCCTCCATTCAGGACATTTCATCTCAGCGCTGCATGTCCCGTGCCCGTAACATCATCAATGACCCATCACACCCCCACCATGGACTGTTCTCCCTGCTGCCCTCTGGGAAGAGGTTTGCAGCATCCGCTGCAGGTCCACCAGGTTCTGCAACAGCTTTTTCCCTGCTGTCATCAGACTGTTGAACACTAGAACTGTTGAGCTCTAAACTGAACTCTGCATCACACATTCACAGAACTGTACTTTATGACACTACGGACCTCTATCTTGCACTATCTCGCACTACCAACTTTACTGAACTTGTATAAACCCTTTAAATAGAAGTTTAATACATGGTTTAGCATTCCTCTGCACACTCTTGAATACTGTTTTGCCTACTTGCACTATTGCATAATTATCACTGCTGCACTTTATACTTATTTTTAATATATATATATATATATATATAGTATATATGTATATATATATATTTTCATAGGATATGTTACTTCTATTCAACTGCAATATCACTACTTTGTTGTAAGACGTATGCAACGGAATTTCGTTTTGTATGCACCATGTGCAGACAAGATGACAATAAAGTTTGTCTAAGTCTAAGTCATGTCAGGTCAGCTGTCTGGAGAGAGAGAGAAGTCAGGACCTGCGGGCGGAGCACCACCGTGCCACCGCCGCCATGACGGAACTCAAAAGCAAACTCCATGAGGAGAAGCAGAAAGAGTTAGCCATTACCAGGGAGACATTACTGCGGCAGCATGAAATGGAGCTGATGAGAGTGATCAAAATCAAATATGGAGAGATCCAGCGACTGAATGCCTTGGTCCTCAGCCTGAGGGACGGCTCCATGGACAAGGTGATCCGCTCTATCCGTGTCTGACTATCCGCACGCCACGTCGGGCTTCGATGCGGCCGCTACCGTATTGTGTAGCTTGTCCCCAGTAAGCGTCGCGGCGCTCCGTTGCGGTCTCAACGGCCCGGTGTGGCGCAATGTCTGCTCAGGTGAGGAGGGGGGGCGCTTTGCTGGCGGAGGTGGAGGAGACGCGGCGGTGTCGGGAGACCGAGCGGTGTCGCCTCCACCAGGAGCGCGGAAGAAGCCCTGGCAGCGGCCCAGCAGGCCTGGCAGTCCCGAGCGGCCGAGCTCCGATCGGCTCATCACCAGCATCGGGAGGAGCTGAGCCGAACCAAGAGAGACTGCGAGAGGGAGATCCGCCGACTGGTAGGACTGATCAGATGCGCGGTGCGTGGCTATGTTCCCAATTTCGTTGTATACCTGCAGTGCAATGACACCTAAGGCATTCTATTCTATTCTATTTCACAAGAAGAAAATGTCCGGTTGCTCGCTTCGCTTTTGTCACAGCAAAGGTGTTCTAGTCGATTCCAGAAAAAAATTGGCCGGTTGCTCTCTTTGTTTTTGTCACAATTCTGGCAAATGAGTTTGCCCGCCTGCCTGAGCGCTCCCCGTTTGTACATCCAGACGGATGAGATCAAGCTGAAAGACAGAGCGGTTAGTGTTTTGGATGAAGCCCTGGGGCCGGCCACGTCCACCGCCTTCAGCTGCAGACTCAGGCTGCCGAGCAGCAGATCGCTGCCCTGAGGGATTCCCAAAGGGCGGGCCTAAACTACCCTGGAAGTGGGGTCAACGCCGCTACTAGCAATCCTCTTCATTGCGTAAGCCACCTCATCACACACTTGCAGTACGCATGACTTAGTTCGTTGCTGGAGGAAGGTAGCACAAAAACAGTTTTGAACTTTGAACGAGTGCTTGTGTGTGTGTGTTGCGGGGCGTTTTCAGTCTCAGGAGGATCGGGACACGCGACGGTTTCATCTGAAAATCGCTGAGCTCAGCGCAGTCATCAGGAAACTGGAGGATCGAAACGCCCTGCTTTCTGAAGAGCGCAATGAACTGGTAATTTATTGACGGCACGCTTGAAGGTTTGCGCTACGTTTGATGCGCGCCATCCAGCGAGGCACCCATTGCGCTTGCTTATTAGTTGAGCGGCGCGGCGAGTCGGTTGCCTGGTAGATGTCTTTTATTGGGAGCCAAAGCCACGATTCCGTTCAAACCGATGCAAAAGGAATGGATACGTTCTGGCCCGCGTGTTGTGCGTCTTTCACATCCCGCACTTCATGCTTGCAGCTAAAGCGACTGAGAGAAACAGAAAGCCAGTTTCTGCCACTCCTGTACAAAAACAAACGCCTGAGCAGGAAGAATGAAGAACTCTCGCTGGTGCTGTGTCGCCTTGAAAACAAAGTGCGCTTTGTCACCCAGGAGAACGAGGAGATGGCAAGCTTGGTAAGTCGACGCGGACAACGGCGGCGTGCCAACAGAGTCCACTGCATTTGTGTTCCACAGAGAAGGCCTAGTTCGCTCAATGACCTGGACCGCGGTTGCGGCCAGCAGGACGGTGAAATGGAGTTCCTTCAAGTTGTGGAGCAGCGGCACATCATCGACGACTTGTCCAAGGTCTTCAGGCAGGCGACTCGGTGCACGTACGGCAGCGCCGCGCTCGCTCGCTGTCGCCAGGAAACCTTTTCCGTCCAAAGCTTGGCCGGCGGCCGCCATCCAAAAAATTGGCCCCTTAAATTCCGACCTTTCAAGCAGGAGCATTGTGCGCACGCGTTTGAACACGCTTTAGACTTGTTTTGCCGTTTTCAGCAGCTCAAAGCTCCCGTTTTGTCAGCGCCTTTGCCACTCGCTGTGCGCTGAAAACGACGGACTTGCCCGGCTGCTCAGCCCGTCAACCATGAGCCGCGAGCGCGACGTCATTGTCCGTAGGCAGCTAGTGGCAAAATGCACCCTGTTAGAGTTGCGCTCGCTCCAACTTATTTTGCAAGAACCACACGGGAGACAAGTAAGTTCTTTTGGACACCTGCAGGTGGAGAGTCCATCCGTTGTACGAATGAAGTCTGACTCTCGGCTCCTGCACGAGCATTTTAATTAAGAGAAACAGGGTGGGTGTAAGAGTGGATTGAATAGAGGAAGCCCTTGACCTCTAGTCAAAACATAGCAAGGGGTGTTTTACGACTTTGTGTAGGAAGGGATAAGCGATAGGGATAAATAAGGGATAAATAATATTATTTATTACAGGTCGCAGTCAAAGTCAAAGCAACACAATGATACGATAAAGATAATCTGGAAAACCCTGACACACCCTGTAGTTGTCACTTTTGGAAAAGACGAGCGTCCCTCCAATCATCGCCGGTGACGTGTTTTTCAGGCTCTGGAGACAGGAGCTCATGTCAGAAATGTCATTGTGAGTCGCGTTTGTTTCTGCGCCGGAGCCGTTCGTTCCCTTTGCATCCAAAGAATCTCAAAGGCGGATTATTTGTGTCGACAGGAGAGAGATTTGCTGCTACGATACCGACGTCGAGAATCTCTGAGGAGGAACAAAGCGTGAGGTCCTGCAAGGTGAGTCTGTTTGTTTGCGGCTGCTTGGTGTTGCGCAAGATGAAATGGCCTTTTTCTCGCTATCGTTCCTCTCGTCGATTCATCGTGAGGTGTCGCTTCAGTTTGTTCAGAGAGATGTTTGCTTCCGCGCCCGCAGGTCATCGAAACATTTTACGGCTACGACGAAGACGTGTTGGTGGACTCGGACGGATCGTCCTTGTCTTTTCACACCGACAGAACCCCCGACACGGAACCCGAAGAGGTAGCCCGCCATTTCTGCCAGCGTATTGGCACCAAACATTCCTCTTCAGCCTGGAATCGGACTCGTCTTTGCGTCGCGGGTGCTTTGTCGCCGGTCTGACTGATTCTGGTACTAGTGCTGTGTTGCATTGGTGTGTGCATGAAGAGGCGGAGCTTCGCTACCGCCAGCTGACGCAAGAATATCAAGCGCTGCAACGAGCCTACGCTCTGCTAGCCCAGACCAGCGAAAGGGGACTACGACGCCGAGAAGGAGATCAAGGTGGCGCCCCTTCCCGCAACCCCCGGCCGGGTCGCAGCCTCCCCGTTCTCACCCAGCCTCGGGTGTTCTCTGGTCTGAAAGGAGGAGGAGGAGCCTCCCTCCTCCTCCTTTCAGACCAGAGAAAAGCTGATGGTAGAAATGGGTCACTATCAAAGCAGAGTAGCAGATCTGGAGTCAGCGCTGAAGCAACAAGGACAGGTAAGCTCATCAATGAGCACACCTTTTTCTCAGACAAAATAGCTACATTCTTCAGTCACTCATCCGTCTGGCATTACTGGACCAACCCCCCCCCCCCCCCCCCCCGAACGTGGCTGGGAAAATGCGGAGAAAAGCAAATGTCATTTTCCAGTCAACCAAAGAATTTGTGGATGAAAATGACACAACATTCCAAAGCTGTCCACGCGTTTGTCTCTTCTAGAATGTCAAGTGGGTGGAGGAGAAGCAGCTGCTGCGTCAGAGCAATCAGCAGTTGGCCGAAAAGGTGACGGAAAGAAAGGCGCTGGGCGGAGTCGCTTGGCGTCACACCTGTCGGGAAGCCCCGCAGATGAGGTCTGACTGTCTTTTCAGGTCAGGCGGATGGAGGCGGAAGAAGCGCGTCTGAAAGAGCACATCCAGGATATCCGAGATCAAAACGAACTGCTTGAGTTCCGCATCCTGGAGCTGGAGGTGGGAAGACTCGCACAAGCGTGTTGAGGCCAGAGATGTGACGGACGGACGGACGGACGGACGGATGCATGCCTCTGCCTTTCAGGAGAGGGAGTGGCGCTCCCCCGTCTTGAAGTTTCTGCAAGTCCGTTTCCCAGACGGCCTCAGCCCTTTGCAGATCTACTGCGAGGCCGAGGGCGTGAGCGTACGTAAGGCGTCCCTCGCAACCCTAACCTTAACCCGAGGTCCCAGAACACCTTACATTGCTCCTTGCGCCTTTCCCCCGGACATCGTCATCAGTGATCTGATGAAGAAGCTGGACATCCTGGGCTATAACGCCGTAAGTGTATGTCGAACTCCTTATGTTCGCACTCCACGAGACTCGGCGGCTCAAATGTGACTTTTGGAAGGCTTTGCGCTGAAAGAAGCTTGTTGACGCTGTGCCTTTGGGCTCTTGCAGAATCTCACCAACGAGGAGCAGGTGGTCGTGATTCACGCCAGGACCCTTCTCACCCTAGCCGAGAAGGTAACGCGCACGTCCACGCACGCTCTCGCATTCTGCTTATGTGACAGCAGCCTTTCCTCAGTGGTTAGAATACATCAAAGTGACCAAGTCAGCACTTCAACAGAAGATGTTGGACATTGAAAGTGAGAAGGTAGACAGACACGCGACATCAGCCAAGGGGAACTCCGGCAATGTGCCCCAACAATTCTGACCTTGAGCTGTGCTAGGATATGTTCTGCAAGCAGAAGGGCTACCTGGATGAAGAGTTGGACTTCAGGAAGTGTTCCATGGACCAGGCTCATAAGGTAAGCCGCCCTCAAATCTCCCGCCGGACCACTGATGGACGAGGATTGCGGCCCAGAGGATCCTGGAGCTGGAGGCCATGTTGTACGAGGCGCTACCGCAGCGGGACTGCCCCGCCACGGACGGCGAAAAAGCCAGCCACGCTGGCGTGAATGACGTGCTGACGGCGGATCAGAGAGAAGAGCTTAGGAGCGCCGTGGACCAATGGAAGCGAGCCCTGATGTGCGAGTTGAGGGAGCGCGACGCTTGCATCCTCCAAGAGAGAATGGATCTGCTGCACAGCGCGCAACAGGTAAGGGCCCAAAGCCAGCCCGGCACTTACTTGCACGCTTACTGGCTTTTGAATGCCACTTTCCATTTGTCCGTCCTAGAGGAACAAAGAGCTGAAAGAATTCATCGAAGCTCAGAAGAGACAAATCAAACAATTGGAGGAGAAGTTTCTGTTTCTCTTTCTATTCTTCTCCTTGGCCTTCATTCTGTGGCCCTAACACCAGCTGGTGAGTGAGCTCCAGCGGCACCGCACTCGACACCTCCGATACACTGCCAGCCGGTCTCAGACGTTGGCAGACGCTCCGATGCCAACGTATACCCCCCGCCACGGTGACAGAGGCACCGCGTCACACCGGCGCTCATCCAATCAGAAGGCAGGAAAAGCAAATTCACATGCAGGGCACTTTTGAACCAGAAGAGAGCGCCACAAAAAACGGTTGTTGCCCCAAACGCGCACTAAAAAGGGTCAGAATAACAAGAGTCCCACTGGCCAGCCGGGGCCACCCGTCCAGCTGTTTCTTCAGGGGGGAAAAAAATTGGAGTCACCGGTGAGTACATTTTGCATTTAGCTCTGCTTTTCTGCTTCTGTCTTCAAGTGTGTGGCATCCTGCGATCAAAGAGTCAGCCAACCCCAAAGCGGTTGACCTCAACGTCCCACCACCATGCCTACCAGAGCAGGTGACGTGATGCTTTGGACATCCTTCCGTCTCAGATGCCCAAAAGTACTCTTTGCCACATCTGCGGCAATACGGTGTCTTTTCAAAGGTGCAAATAAATCCAGCGTGGGCGGAACACGCACGTCTTCGGTTTTTCCCGCTTTGTTTGTGTGACAGCTGTTGTGAAAATTTTATACAAATAAAGTTGTATAGTACAGGTTTGGCCAAGCCGCAACTCCCGAACCGCATGCGGCTCTTTTATGTTCATATCAACATTTGTGTGTGTGTGTGTGTGTGTGTGTGGGGGGGGGGGGTTGTGCGTGTTGGCTTCACTTGAGTTCAATTTGGTATTTTGGTCAAAAGCGCATGTGGTGAAATTCCACAAAGTAGGATGGGCAAACACATTTCTTTAAACTATGAGTGTCAATTGGGCTCTCGAAATGGCAGGGAAAAGATGCACAGCAAAACGAAAATACGTAGATGAACACAGGACGTTTTAATCAGAGTGGGAAAGTTTCTATTTTTTGTTGAACGTGATGGCAAACCATTCTGCCTGATATGTCAGACCTCAGCGCATTTCAAAGATTCAAATCTTCAGCGCCATGCACTTCAGCTCACTCCATGCTAACATTGATCAGGCGTCGAACCCGCATCATCATGCTTAAGAGGTGGCCATGCTAACCAGTGCGCCATTATGTCAACGCATAATAACTAAGTCTACTGGTCAAAAGAGCGGTTACTATATGACGTCGCTACGTCGTGGTCACGTGACGCAGACAAGACGTCAATGGACGTGGGCAGAGTTAACTTGTTTAAAAGGGAGTAGGCAGAAGAAATATTTAATTTATTTAAATCTATTTTGAGTGCACACCATTATGCCAATGCATAACAACTGTAAATCTACTAAACAAAACAGCGGTTGCTATATGACATCTGCCACGTCGTGGTCACGTGACATACGTGACGTCGATGGGCGTAACTTTCGCCGGAATTCAAATCCGCGGGGAGAGTTAACTTGTTTAAAAGAGAGTGGGCAGAAGAATTATTTAATTTATTTAAATCTATTTGGTGTGTGCGCCATTATGTCAATGCATAACAACTGTAAGTCTACTAAACAAAACAGCGGTTGCTATTTGACGTCTGCCACGTCGTGGTCACGTGACGCGGACGTGACGTCGACGCCTACTTTACATCCCACCGATCACAGGACTCCTCGGCTGCATAACCGTGCCCCCTTCCCAACCAATCGGATTTGCTATACGCGAAAACGACGCCAATGGAAAGAGCTTCCGCCCAAATTTAAATCCGTGGGCGTGGCTCGCAGCAGGAAGTAGGAAAATGGCGGCGATGTTGACAAAGACACAGCGGATGGTAACATACGACTAACAAGAGAAATATTTTTATTTTCTGCTTGCAACTGGACCGTCCAGAGCGTACACGGTAAGTACAACTCATCGTTTTTAAAAAGAAGTACATTTGTTGCCCTGAAAAGCGAGTGAGCGTGGCGTTTGTGGGGGACGTCGAATTTCGACGATTCTTTCTGGTCAACGGTTGTAAATGATTGTGTTGATTAAAAAAGAAAACTTGATGTAACTCTACTTTTAACTGCCGTTTCAGATAGATTTGGAATTGCATCACATCCAATTTTGCCTAGAGCGTACACGGTAAGTAACACTCGTTGTGTTTAAGGAGATTTACGTTTGTAATAGCAGAAGTGTAGCCGCGTTGCGTTGTACGTGTGAATGTTGGTCCGGGCGAAATGTTAATGTTTAATTTCATTCCTTTAGGTTCCACGGTGTTTGTTGGCTGCAAGTTTTCCACTGCAAGAAGAGGCTCATATCATTGACCAGGAGCGAGCTACAATGGTGAGTAGCCATAACATTTATGTTAAACACTTCCTATTTCATGTCTAACAGTACTTGATTTAACAAATAACCATAAATAAATACAGTGTGGGCACTGAAGTTAACATATGTGATTATACTGCCTAATCTGTCACCGAGTAGATTGTTGCAAAGTAATATAAGATCCAAAGTTGTAATTCAGAATAGTTTTCAAAAGAAGGCCATTAGAATTATATACAAGTCTGATTACCCTGAACAAGCTATTAATTAAATCACAAATTCTTCAATTCAAAGATTTGGTAGATTATCAGACAAATAATGTCTAACAGTAATTGATTTAACACATCACGATAAGTAGATTGAGTGTGGGCACTCTCAAGTTAACATATGTGATTATACTGCCTAATCTGTTACAGAGTATGTTGTTGCCAAGTAATGTAGAATAGATCCAAAGTAGTAATCCAGAATAGTTTTGAAGAGGCCATTAGAATGATAAACAAATCTGATTACCTTGAACATAATAACAAGCTAAGTGTTTAATATGTCCTATGAAGTCAAAATTGGGCACCATCATGTGGTGAAATTTGGAATTGCATCACATCCAATTTTGCCTGGGAACAAACAGATTACATAAATCTTAGTTTTGAATAAGCCACTCCTTCTCAAACAAGTAAACTCTGCCCATTTTGCGCAGTAGATGTTCTGTTAATATCTAGTATTTATACAAAGTCATAATTTAAATTGCTTTCAACCTTCATTCATCGGTTCAACCAACATTACTCGCTCTTATTACCAACTTGTATTGATTTAACTAAGCGTTTAATACTTCCTATCAGGTCTCAAATCGAGATTTGGCAAAATACAATTTCAGCAAATCCAATTTTGCCAGGGAACAAAAATAGATTAAATAAACTAAATAAGTCCTCTTCCCATTAAATAAATCAGAAAAGTCTGTCTTGTAACCAGTCCTCTTCAAACAAGTAAAGTCTGCCCATTTTGTGCCGTAGATTTTGTGTCTATGCCTAGTATTTAAACAAAATCATAATTTAAACGACTTCTTTCCTTCATTCACTTTGGAAATTTGGAATTGCAGCAAATCGAATTTTGCCAGGGAACAAAAATAGATCAATTAAACTAAATAAGTCTTCTTCCCATTAAATAAATTAAAAAAGTCTGTCTTGTAACCAGTCCTTTTCAAACAAGTAAAGTCTGCCCATTTTGTGCCGTCGATTTTGTGTTAATGCCTAGTATTTATACAAAATCATAATTTAAAGGACTTCATTCCTTCATTCACTTTGGAAATTTGGAATTGCAGCACATCAAATTTTGCCTGGGAAGAAAAGTAGATTAAATAAATTTAATAAGTCTTACTACTTCCCATTAAATAAATTAAATACGTCTTACTTGTTCCCACTCCTTTTCAAAACAGTAGTTTAAAACGAGGGCCCTTCACTCAATCTTTAACCTCAACCCCGCACGTTGTGTTGTATCTGTGAATGTTGGTTGTGGCCAAATGATAGTTTTCTTTCATTCGTTTAGGTTCCAAGAAAACTTGATGTAACTCTACTTTTAACTGCCGTTTCAGATAAGCGGGTATTACGTCGCAGTCAAATGCCGCGGATATGACGTAATTGCCCGAACCTCCGCCAAAATTCAAATCTGTTGGCGCGATGGCCGTGAGCCACTGAGCAGCGACGATTATCAACAGAAATATCTTTATTTTCTGCTTGCAACTGGACCGTCTAGAGCGTACACGGTAAGTAACACTCATTGTGTTTAAGGAGATTTACGTTTGTAATAGCAGAAGTGTAGCCGCGTTGCGTTGTACGTGTGAAAATTGGTCGAGGCGAAATGTTAATGTTTAATTTCATTCCTTTAGGTTCCACGGTGTTTGTTGGCTGCAAGTTTTCCACTGCAAGAAGAGGCTCGTATCATTGACCAGGAGCGAGCTACAATGGTGAGTAGCCATAACATTTATGTTAAACACTTCCTATTTCATGTCTAACAGTACTTGATTTAACAAATAACCATAAATAAATACAGTGTGGGCACTGAAGTTAACATATGTGATTATACTGCCTAATCTGTCACGGAGTAGATTGTTGCAAAGTAATATAAGATCCAAAGTTGTAATTCAGAATAGTTTTCAAAAGAAGGCCATTAGAATTATATACAAGTCTGATTACCCTGAACAAGCTATTAATTAAATCACAAATTCTTCAATTCAAAGATTTGGTAGATTATCAGACAAATAATGTCTAACAGTAATTGATTTAACACATCACGATAAGTAGATTGAGTGTGGGCACTCTCAAGTTAACATATGTGATTATACTGCCTAATCTGTTACAGAGTATGTTGTTGCCAAGTAATGTAGAATAGATCCAAAGTAGTAATCCAGAATAGTTTTGAAGAGGCCATTAGAATGATAAACAAATCTGATTACCTTGAACATAATAACAAGCTAAGTGTTTAATATGTCCTATGAAGTCAAAATTGGGCACCATCATGTGGTGAAATTTGGAATTGCATCACATCCAATTTTGCCTGGGAACAAACAGATTACATAAATCTTAGTTTTGAATAAGCCACTCCTTCTCAAACAAGTAAACTCTGCCCATTTTGCGCAGTAGATGTTCTGTTAATATCTAGTATTTATACAAAGTCATAATTTAAATTGCTTTCAACCTTCATTCATCGGTTCAACCAACATTACTCGCTCTTATTACCAACTTGTATTGATTTAACTAAGCGTTTAATACTTCCTATCAGGTCTCAAATCGAGATTTGGCAAAATACAATTTCAGCAAATCCAATTTTGCCAGGGAACAAAAATAGATTAAATAAACTAAATAAGTCCTCTTCCCATTAAATAAATCAGAAAAGTCTGTCTTGTAACCAGTCCTCTTCAAACAAGTAAAGTCTGCCCATTTTGTGCCGTAGATTTTGTGTCTATGCCTAGTATTTAAACAAAATCATAATTTAAACGACTTCTTTCCTTCATTCACTTTGGAAATTTGGAATTGCAGCAAATCGAATTTTGGCAGGGAACAAAAATAGATCAATTAAACTAAATAAGTCTTCTTCCCATTAAATAAATTAAAAAAGTCTGTCTTGTAACCAGTCCTTTTCAAACAAGTAAAGTCTGCCCATTTTGTGCCGTCGATTTTGTGTTAATGCCTAGTATTTATACAAAATCATAATTTAAAGGACTTCATTCCTTCATTCACTTTGGAAATTTGGAATTGCAGCACATCAAATTTTGCCTGGGAAGAAAAGTAGATTAAATAAATTTAATAAGTCTTACTACTTCCCATTAAATAAATTAAATACGTCTTACTTGTTCCCACTCCTTTTCAAAACAGTAGTTTAAAACGAGGGCCCTTCACTCAATCTTTAACCCCAACCCCGCACGTTGTGTTGTATCTGTGAATGTTGGTTGTGGCCAAATGATAGTTTTCTTTCATTCGTTTAGGTTCCAAGAAAACTTGATGTAACTCTACTTTTAACTGCTGTTTCAGATAAGCGGGTATTACGTCGCAGTCATGTGCCGTGGATATGACGTAATTGCCCGAACCTCCGCCAAAATTCAAATCTGTTGGCGCGATGGCCGTGAGCCACTGAGCAGCGACGATTATCAACAGAAATATCTTTATTTTCTGCTTGCAACTGGACCGTCTAGAGCGTACACGGTAAGTAACACTCATTGTGTTTAAGGAGATTTACGTTTGTAATAGCAGAAGTGTAGCCGCGTTGCGTTGTACGTGTGAAAATTGGTCGAGGCGAAATGTTAATGTTTAATTTCATTCCTTTAGGTTCCACGGTGTTTGTTGGCTGCAAGTTTTCCACTGCAAGAAGAGGCTCGTATCATTGACCAGGAGCGAGCTACAATGGTGAGTAGCCATAACATTTATGTTAAACACTTCCTATTTCATGTCTAACAGTACTTGATTTAACAAATAACCATAAATAAATACAGTGTGGGCACTGAAGTTAACATATGTGATTATACTGCCTAATCTGTCACGGAGTAGATTGTTGCAAAGTAATATAAGATCCAAAGTTGTAATTCAGAATAGTTTTCAAAAGAAGGCCATTAGAATTATATACAAGTCTGATTACCCTGAACAAGCTATTAATTAAATCACAAATTCTTCAATTCAAAGATTTGGTAGATTATCAGACAAATAATGTCTAACAGTAATTGATTTAACACATCACGATAAGTAGATTGAGTGTGGGCACTCTCAAGTTAACATATGTGATTATACTGCCTAATCTGTTACAGAGTATGTTGTTGCCAAGTAATGTAGAATAGATCCAAAGTAGTAATCCAGAATAGTTTTGAAGAGGCCATTAGAATGATAAACAAATCTGATTACCTTGAACATAATAACAAGCTAAGTGTTTAATATGTCCTATGAAGTCAAAATTGGGCACCATCATGTGGTGAAATTTGGAATTGCATCACATCCAATTTTGCCTGGGAACAAACAGATTACATAAATCTTAGTTTTGAATAAGCCACTCCTTCTCAAACAAGTAAACTCTGCCCATTTTGCGCAGTAGATGTTCTGTTAATATCTAGTATTTATACAAAGTCATAATTTAAATTGCTTTCAACCTTCATTCATCGGTTCAACCAACATTACTCGCTCTTATTACCAACTTGTATTGATTTAACTAAGCGTTTAATACTTCCTATCAGGTCTCAAATCGAGATTTGGCAAAATACAATTTCAGCAAATCCAATTTTGCCAGGGAACAAAAATAGATTAAATAAACTAAATAAGTCCTCTTCCCATTAAATAAATCAGAAAAGTCTGTCTTGTAACCAGTCCTCTTCAAACAAGTAAAGTCTGCCCATTTTGTGCCGTAGATTTTGTGTCTATGCCTAGTATTTAAACAAAATCATAATTTAAACGACTTCTTTCCTTCATTCACTTTGGAAATTTGGAATTGCAGCAAATCGAATTTTGGCAGGGAACAAAAATAGATCAATTAAACTAAATAAGTCTTCTTCCCATTAAATAAATTAAAAAAGTCTGTCTTGTAACCAGTCCTTTTCAAACAAGTAAAGTCTGCCCATTTTGTGCCGTCGATTTTGTGTTAATGCCTAGTATTTATACAAAATCATAATTTAAAGGACTTCATTCCTTCATTCACTTTGGAAATTTGGAATTGCAGCACATCAAATTTTGCCTGGGAAGAAAAGTAGATTAAATAAATTTAATAAGTCTTACTACTTCCCATTAAATAAATTAAATACGTCTTACTTGTTCCCACTCCTTTTCAAAACAGTAGTTTAAAACGAGGGCCCTTCACTCAATCTTTAACCCCAACCCCGCACGTTGTGTTGTATCTGTGAATGTTGGTTGTGGCCAAATGATAGTTTTCTTTCATTCGTTTAGGTTCCAAGAAAACTTGATGTAACTCTACTTTTAACTGCCGTTTCAGATAAGCGGGTATTACGTCGCAGTCATGTGCCGTGGATATGACGTAATTGCCCGAACCTCCGCCAAAATTCAAATCTGTTGGCGCGATGGCCGTGAGCCACTGAGCAGCGACGATTATCAACAGAAATATCTTTATTTTCTGCTTGCAACTGGACCGTCTAGAGCGTACACGGTAAGTAACACTCATTGTGTTTAAGGAGATTTACGTTTGTAATAGCAGAAGTGTAGCCGCGTTGCGTTGTACGTGTGAAAATTGGTCGAGGCGAAATGTTAATGTTTAATTTCATTCCTTTAGGTTCCACGGTGTTTGTTGGCTGCAAGTTTTCCACTGCAAGAAGAGGCTCGTATCATTGACCAGGAGCGAGCTACAATGGTGAGTAGCCATAACATTTATGTTAAACACTTCCTATTTCATGTCTAACAGTACTTGATTTAACAAATAACCATAAATAAATACAGTGTGGGCACTGAAGTTAACATATGTGATTATACTGCCTAATCTGTCACGGAGTAGATTGTTGCAAAGTAATATAAGATCCAAAGTTGTAATTCAGAATAGTTTTCAAAAGAAGGCCATTAGAATTATATACAAGTCTGATTACCCTTAACATAACAACAAGCTATTAATTAAATCACAAATTCTTCAATTCAAAGATTTGGTAGATTATCAGACAAATAATGTCTAACAGTAATTGATTTAACACATCACGATAAGTAGATTGAGTGTGGGCACTCTCAAGTTAACAGATATGATTATACTGCCTAATCTGTTACAGAGTATGTTGTTGCCAAGTAATGTAGAATAGATCCAAAGTAGTAATCCAGAATAGTTTTGAAGAGGCCATTAGAATAATAAACAAATCTGATTACCTTGAACATAATAACAAGCTAAGTGTTTAATATGTCCTATGAAGTCAAAATTGGGCACCATCATGTGGTGAAATTTGGAATTGCATCACATCCAATTTTGCCTGGGAACAAACAGATTAAATAAATCTTAGTTTTGAATAAGCCACTCCTTCTCAAACAAGTAAACTCTGCCCATTTCGCGCAGTAGATGTTCTGTTAATATCTAGTATTTATACAAAGTCATAATTTAAATTGCTTTCAACCTTCATTCATCGGTTCAACCAACATTACTCGCTCTTATTACCAACTTGTATTGATTTAACTAAGCGTTTAATACTTCCTATCAGGTCTCAAGGCAAGATTTGGCAAAATACAATTTCAGCAAATCCAATTTTGCCAGGGAACAAAAATAGATTAAATAAACTAAATAAGTCTTCTTCCCATTAAATAAATCAGAAAAGTCTGTCTTGTAACCAGTCCTCTTCAAACAAGTAAAGTCTGCCCATTTTGTGCCGTAGATTTTGTGTCTATGCCTAGTATTTAAACAAAATCATAATTTAAACGACTTCTTTCCTTCATTCACTTTGGAAATTTGGAATTGCAGCAAATCGAATTTTGCCAGGGAACAAAAATAGATCAATTAAACTAAATAAGTCTTCTTCCCATTAAATAAATTAAAAAAGTCTGTCTTGTAACCAGTCCTTTTCAAACAAGTAAAGTCTGCCCATTTTGTGCCGTCGATTTTGTGTTAATGCCTAGTATTTATACAAAATCATAATTTAAAGGACTTCATTCCTTCATTCACTTTGGAAATTTGGAATTGCAGCACATCAAATTTTGCCTGGGAAGAAAAGTAGATTAAATAAATTTAATAAGTCTTACTACTTCCCATTAAATAAATTAAATACGTCTTACTTGTTCCCACTCCTTTACAAAAAAGTAGTTTAAAACGAGGTCCCTTCACTCAACCTTTAACCCTATTTATTCACCTTCTAGGCTAAGTGTTAAAGGCTAAGTGTTAAAGGCTAAGTGTTAAAGGCTAAGTGTTAGAGGCTAAGTGCCAGAGGCTAGGCGCCAGAGGCGAGTTTTTGTGGGCTGAAGTTTTAGTGGGGTTAGTGTGAATACAATCCAAAAGAATACAACAGAATACAATACAATAGAATATAATACATAGATTAAATTCAATAGCTCTTACTACTTCCCATTAAATAAATTAAATACGTCTTACTTGTTCCCAATCCTTTTCAAAAAAGTAGTTTAAAACGAGGGCCCTTCACTCAACCTTTAACCTCAACCCCGCACGTCACATTGTGTTGTATCTGTGAATGTTGGTTGTGGCCAAATGATAGTTTTCTTTCATTCGTTTAGGTTCCACGGTGTTTGTTGGCTATGTTTTCCACTGTCAGAAGGATGAAAATACAAAGTACAACGCTTGGACGTGGGCGAAGACGTCACCGGTGAGTCCTTCCTTCCTATTTATTTACCTTCTAGATGCTAGAGGCTAAGTGTTAGAGGCTAAGTGTTAGAGGCTAAGTGTTAAACATAATACGAACAACACAACGATACTGCACTGAACAACACGATACCGCACTGAGAAACACGATACCGCACTGAACAACACGATACCGCACTGAACAACACCATGCCGCACTGAACACCATGCCACACTGAACAACACCATCCCGCACTGAACAACACCATGCCGCACTAAACAACACCATGCCGCACTGAACAACACCATGCCTCACTGAACGACACCATGCCGCACTGAAAGACACCATGCCGCACTGAACGACACCATGCCGCACTGAAAGACACCATCCCGCACTGAACACCATGCCGCACTGAACAACACCATCCTGCACTGAACAACACCATCCCGCACTGAACAACACCATGCCGCACTGAACAACATTTTGCCGCACTGAACATTATGCCGCACTGAACAACACCATGCCGCACTGAACAACACCATGCCGCACTGAACAACATTATGCCGCACTGAACAACACCATGCCGCACTGAACAACACCATGCCGCACTGAACAACACCATGCCGCACTGAACAACATTATGCCGCACTGAACAACACCATGCCGCACTGAACAACACCATCCTGCACTGAACAACACCATTCCGCATTGAACATCTTGCCGCACTGAACAACACCATCCCGCACTGAACAACACCATCCCGCACTGAACAACACCATGCCGCACTGAACAACATTATGCCGCACTGAACAACATTATGCCGCACTGAACAACACCATGCCGCACTGAACAACACCATGCCGCACTGAACAACACCATGCCGCACTGAACAACATTATAACGCACTGAACAACACCATCCCGCACTGAACAACACCATGCCGCACTAAACAACATTATGCCGCACTGAACAACATTATGCCGAAATGAACAACACCATGCCGCACTGAACAACACCATGCCGCACTGAACAACACCATCCTGCACTGAACAACACCATCCCGCACTGAACAACACCATGCCGCACTGAACAACACCATGCCGCACTGAACAACACCATGCCGCAATGAACAACACCATCCCGCACTGAACAACATTATGCCGCACTGAACAACATTATGCCGCACTGAACAACACCATGCCGCACTGAACAACACCATGCCGCACTGAACAACACCATCCTGCACTGAACAACACCATCCCGCACTGAACAACACCATGCCGCACTGAACAACATTATGGCGCACTGAACAACATTATGCCGCACTGAACAACACCATGCCGCACTGAACAACACCATGCCGCACTGAACAACACCATGCCGCAATGAACAACACCATCCCGCACTGAACAACACCATGCCGCACTGAGCAACACTATGCCGCACTGAACAACACCATCCTGCACTGAACAACACCATGCCGCACTGAACAACACCATTCCGCACTGAACAACACCATGCCGCACTGAACAACATTACGCTGCACTGAACAACACCATGCCGCACTGAACAACACCATGCCGCACTGAACAACACCATGCCGCATTGAACAACACCATGCCGCATTGAACAACACCATGCCGCACTGAACAACACCATCCTGCACTGAACAACACCATGCCGCATTGAACAACACCATGCCGCACTGAACAACACCATCCTGCACTGAACAACACCATCCCGCACTGAACAACACCATCCCGCATTGAACAACACCATCCTGCACTGAACAACACCATGCCGCACTGAACAACACCATGCCGCACTGAACAACACCATTCCGCACTGAACAACACCATGCCGCACTGAACAACACCATCCTGCACTGAACAACACCATCCCGCACTGAACAACACCATGCCGCATTGAACAACACCATCCTGCACTGAACAACACCATCCTGCACTGAACAACACCATGCCGCACTGAACAACACCATGCCGCACTGAACAACACCATGCCGCACTGAACAACACCATGCCGCACTGAACAACATTATGCCGCACTGAACAACATTATGTCGCACTGAACAACACCATGCCGCACTGAACAACACCATGCCGCACTGAACAACATTATGCCGCACTGAAAAACACCATGCCGCACTGAACAACACCATCCCGCACTGAACAACACCATGCCACATTGAACAACACCATGCCGCACTGAACAACACCATGCTGCACTGAACAACATTATGCTGCACTGAACAACACGATCCTGCATTGAACAACACCATGCCGCACTGAACAACACCATCCTGCACTGAACAACACCATCCTGCACTGAACAACACCACCCCGCACTGAACAACACGATCCCGCATTGAACACCATCCCGCACTGAACAACACCATGCCGCACTGAACAACACCATTCCGCACTGAACAACACCATGCCGCACTGAACAACACCATGCCGCACTGAACAACACCATGCCGCACTGAACAACACCATGCCGCACTGAACAACATTATGCCGCACTGAACAACACCATGCCGCACTGAACAACACCATCCCGCACTGAACAACACCATGCCGCATTGAACAACACCATGCCGCACTGAACAACACCATCCTGCACTGAACAACACCATCCCGCACTAAACAACACCATGCCGCACTGAACAACATTATGGCGCACTGGACAACATTATGCCGCACTGAACAACACCATGCCGCACTGAACAACACCATGCCGCACTGAACAACACCATGCCACACTGAACAACACCATGCCGCACTGAACAACATTATGCCGCACTGAACAACACCATGCCGCACTGAACAACACCATGCCGCACTGAACAACACGATCCCGCATTGAACAACACCATCCTGCACTGAACAACACCATGCCGCACTGAACAACACCATGCCGCACTGAACAACACCATTCCGCACTGAACAACACCATGCCGCACTGAACGACACCATCCTGCACTGAACAACACCATCCCGCACTGAACAACACCATGCCGCATTAAACAACACCATGCCGCACTGAACAACACCATCCTGCACTGAACAACACCATGCCGCACTGAACAACACCATGCCGCACTGAACAACACCATGCCGCACTGAACAACATTATGCCGCACTGAACAACATTATGCCGCACTAAACAACATTATGTCGCACTGAACAACACCATGCCGCACTGAACAACACCATGCTGCACTGAACAACATTATGCCGCACTGAACAACACGCTCCCGCATTGAACAACACCATCCCGCAGTGGACAACACCATGCCGCATTGAACAACACCATGCCGCACTGAACAACACCATGCTGCACTGAACAACATTATGCTGCACTGAACAACACGATCCTGCATTGAACAACACCATGCCGCACTGAACAACACCATCCTGCACTGAACAACACCATGCCGCACTGAACAACACCATGCCGCACTGAACAACATTATGCCGCACTGAAAAACACCATGCCGCACTGAACAACACCATCCCGCACTGAACAACACCATGCCGCATTGAACAACACCATGCCGCACTGAACAACACCATGCCGCACTGAACAACACGATCCCGCATTGAACAACACCATCCTGCACTGAACAACACCATGCCGCACTGAACAACACCATGCCGCACTGAACAACACCATTCCGCACTGAACAACACCATGCCGCACTGAACGACACCATCCTGCACTGAACAACACCATCCCGCACTGAACAACACCATGCCGCATTAAACAACACCATGCCGCACTGAACAACACCATCCTGCACTGAACAACACCATGCCGCACTGAACAACACCATGCCGCACTGAACAACACCATGCCGCACTGAACAACATTATGCCGCACTGAACAACATTATGCCGCACTAAACAACATTATGTCGCACTGAACAACACCATGCCGCACTGAACAACACCATGCTGCACTGAACAACATTATGCCGCACTGAACAACACGCTCCCGCATTGAACAACACCATCCCGCAGTGGACAACACCATGCCGCATTGAACAACACCATGCCGCACTGAACAACACCATGCTGCACTGAACAACATTATGCTGCACTGAACAACACGATCCTGCATTGAACAACACCATGCCGCACTGAACAACACCATCCTGCACTGAACAACACCATGCCGCACTGAACAACACCATGCCGCACTGAACAACATTATGCCGCACTGAAAAACACCATGCCGCACTGAACAACACCATCCCGCACTGAACAACACCATGCCGCATTGAACAACACCATGCCGCACTGAACAACACCATGCTGCACTGAACAACATTATGCTGCACTGAACAACACGATCCTGCATTGAACAACACCATGCCGCACTGAACAACACCATCCTGCACTGAACAACACCATCCTGCACTGAACAACACCACCCCGCACTGAACAACACGATCCCGCATTGAACAACACCATCCCGCACTGAACAACACCATGCCACACTGAACAACACCATTCCGCACTGAACAACACCATGCCGCACTGAACAACACCATGCCGCACTGAACAACACCATGCCGCACTGAACAACACCATGCCGCACTGAACAACATTATGCCGCACTGAACAACACCATGCCGCACTGAACAACACCATCCCGCACTGAACAACACCATGCCGCATTGAACAACACCATGCCGCACTGAACAACACCATCCTGCACTGAACAACACCATCCCGCACTAAACAACACCATGCCGCACTGAACAACATTATGGCGCACTGGACAACATTATGCCGCACTGAACAACACCATGCCGCACTGAACAACACCATGCCGCACTGAACAACACCATGCCGCACTGAACAACACCATGCCGCACTGAACAACATTATGCCGCACTGAACAACACCATGCCGCACTGAACAACACCATGCCGCACTGAACAACACGATCCCGCATTGAACAACACCATCCTGCACTGAACAACACCATGCCGCACTGAACAACACCATGCCGCACTGAACAACACCATTCCGCACTGAACAACACCATGCCGCACTGAACAACACCATCCTGCGCTGAACAACACCATCCCGCACTGAACAACACCATGCCGCATTGAACAACACCATGCCGCACTGAACAACACCATCCTGCACTGAACAACACCATGCCGCACTGAACAACACCATGCCGCACTGAACAACACCATGCCGCACTGAACAACATTATGCCGCACTGAACAACATTACGCCGCACTAAACAACATTATGTCGCACTGAACAACACCATGCCGCACTGAACAACACCATGCTGCACTGAACAACATTATGCCGCACTGAACAACACGATCCCGCATTGAACAACACCATCCCGCAGTGAACAACACCATGCCGCATTGAACAAAGCCATGCCGCACTGAACAACACCATGCTGCACTGAACAACATTATGCTGCACTGAACAACACGATCCTGCATTGAACAACACCATGCCGCACTGAACAACACCATCCTGCACTGAACAACACCTTTCCACACTGAACAACACCATGCCGCACTGAACAACATTATGCCGCACTGAACAACACCATGCCGCACTGAACAACACCATGCCGCACTGAACAACACCATGCCGCACTGAACAACACCATGCCGCAATGAACAACACCATCCCGCACTGAACAACACCATGCCGCATTGAACACCATGCCGCACTGAACAACACCATCCCGCACTGAACAACACCACCCCGCACTGAACAACACGATCCCGCATTGAACAACACCATCCCGGACTGAACAACACCATGCCGCACTGAACAACACCATTCCGCACTGAACAACACCATGCCGCACTGAACAACACCATGCCGCACTGAACAACACCATGCCGCACTGAACAACACCATGCCGCACTGAACAACATTATGCCGCACTGAACAACACCATGCCGCACTGAACAACACCATCCCGCACTGAACAACACCATGCCGCATTGAACAACACCATGCCGCACTGAACAACACCATCCTGCACTGAACAACACCATCCCGCACTGAACAACACCATGCCGCACTGAACAACATTATGGCGCACTGAACAACATTATGCCGCACTGAACAACACCATGCCGCACTGAACAACACCATGCCGCACTGAACAACACCATGCCGCACTGAACAACATTATGCCGCACTGAACAACATTATGCCGCACTGAACAACACCATGCCGCACTGAACAACACCATGCCGCACTGAACAACACCATGCCGCACTGAACAACACGACGTCGCACTGAACAACACGACGCCGCACAGAACAACACGACGCCGCACAGAATAACACAATACCGCACAGAACAACACAATACCGCACAAACAGTTTTAGATAATATTACGTCGCAGTCATGTGACGCGGACATGACGTCAATAGGCGGAACTCACGGCAAAATTATAATCCGTGGGCGTGGCTTGCAACAGGAAGTAGGAAAGCGGCAGTTCTGGCAAACAAGACACAGCTGTTAGTAACACGATGACTAACAAGGCAAATATTTTTGTTTTCAGCTTGCAACTTGACCGTCTAGAGCGTACAAGGTAATTACAACTGTTTTTTTTTAGCCCTGAAAAGCAAGGGAGTGTGGCGTTTGGGAGGAATGTCGAACTCGGCGTCTGCTTCCAGCCACAGACGCCAAATTTCGACGATTATTTCGACTGGTCAACGGTTGTAAATTATTGCGTTGACTAAAAACTTTATTTAACTCTACTCTTAACTTTGCCGTTTCAGATATGCGGGTATTACACCGCGGAAATGACGTCAATAGGCTGAACTCTCGCCAAAATTCAAATCTGTGGGCGCAATGGCTATGAGCGAGACACCGGATACAAACACGACGATTATCAACAGAAATATCTTTATTTTCCGCTTGCAAGTGGACCGTCTAGAGCGTACACGGTAAGTACAACTCATTGTGTTTAAAAAGATTTACGTTTGTGTAGTTTGCGTTGCGTTGTATCTGTGAATGTTGGTTGAGGCTAAATGTTAATGTTTAATTTCATTCCTTTAGGTTCCACGGTGTTTGTTGGCTGTATGTTTTCCACTGCAAGAAGAGGCTCGTATCATTGACCAGCAGGAGCTACAATGGTGAGTACCCCTTTCGTCTTCCATTTATGTTAAACACTTCCTATTTCATGTCTAACAGTACTCGATTTAACAAATAACCATAAATAAATACAGTGTGGGCAGTCACGTTAACATATGTGATTATCCTGCCTAATATGTTTATCACAAATATGTCACTAATCACTAATATGTTTATTTGTTTATCACAACACCTTTGGACCTTCAGCAATCGATTATTTACCTTCATCTACATAGAGACAGAACGATGGTGTCTTAAACATCTCATTCATTTCACCAAATAACTTCACGCAGGTGGATAACGGCCGTCTCGGTCACGCTATGTTGCGTGATGCAGTTTTGAAGAACCAAATGCATTTATTCAATGAATAAGTCAAGCTAGTTCTATGTTTATGATGTTGTAAGTTACGGTACCGATTGAAGTTGAGTTCGAAGCCAGTGGAAAACAGCGCTGCGTTTGTGCTCTCCAGGTACAAATGTTGTGATCTCTGACTGACGACCGGGCGAGACTCGAGTAAGAGATGTCCAAACGAGCTCCGGCAGGGCGGGCCAAGGCGGAGCGAACGGACGCCCTTCAGGCCGCCAATGACGAGCTGAGAACCAAACTGATGGACGTCCAGTTAGAACTTCAGCAGGAGAAGAACAAGGTGAAAACCTCAACAGACAGACACTGCCTGCCTCCCTGCCTGCCTCCCTGCCTGCCTCCCTGCCTGCCTCCCTCCCTCCCAGTTTTCCCGATGTAGATTAGACATGCGTGTGCCATGACTGTGTCAGCCTACATCAACAAATGCACCGAGGACGTCAGCACCACTAAGAATATCATCACCCGGGGCAAGCAACGACCCTGGATGACTGAGGAGGTACGTCAAACGCTACGAGCGCGGAACTCTGCCTTCAAGTCTGGCGACAAGGAGACACTGAGGACAGCGAGAGCCAACTTGAACCGTGCCATCAGGATAGCGAAGCGAGACCGCAGTCGAAAATTTCAGGATCGTTTCCACGACGTCAAAAACATCAGGAGTATGTGGCAAGGCATACGGGCGATTACAGACTACAACTCACCCTCCCCCCCCCCGGTGGGTGTAGTTGATGCTGACTTTCTAAATGGTCTAAATAACTTCTTTGGGAGGTTCGAGGCACTAAACGGCACTCCAGCAGTTAAAACTGTCCCCCATCAGGAAGAGGAGGTACTCTGCCTTGACTCCGCCGATGTGTTGAAGACCCTGAGGAGAGTCAACCCCTGTAAGGCCCCTGGCCCCGACAACATTCCTGGGCGTGTGTTCAGGGAATGTGCAAGTCATCTGGCTGGGGTCATCACAGACATTTTTAACACCTCGCTGGGCCAAGCCACAGTGCCGGCGTGCTTTAAGACTGCCTCCATCATTCCGGTGCCGAAGAAACCTCAAATCACCTCATTTAATGATTACCGGCCTGTTGCACTGACTCCGGTTATGATGAAGTGCTTCGAAAGGCTGCTTAAAGGTCACATCGTTTCCAGACTCCCCCTATTATTTGACCCGTTCCAGTTTGCCGACCGGCAAAACCGCTCCACTCAGGACGCCATCTCCTCCGTTCTTCACCTGAGCCTGGCTCACCTGGAGGAGAAGAACACCCATGTGCGGAGGCTGTTCCTGGACTTCAGCTCAGCGTTTAACACCATCATCCCACAGCATCTGGTAGGAAAATTGGAACACCTGGGCTTCAACACCCCCCTTCGCAACTGGCTGCTAGACTTCCTCACCAACAGACCTCAGTCAGTCCGGGTCGGACAGAACACCTCTGATGTCATCACCCTCAGCACAGGCTCCCTTCAGGGCTGCGTCCTGAGCCCCCTGCTGTGCACCCTGATGACACACGACTGCGTCCTCAGGTTCACCACCAATCACATCGTGAAGTCAGCAGACGACACAACGGTGGTGGGGCTCATCAGAGACAACAACGACCTGGACTACAGAGAGGAGGTGGAGCAGCTGGTGGGCTGGTGCAGAGAAAACAGCCTGATCCTGAATGAGGAGAAGATGAAGGAGATCATCGTCGACTTCAGGAAAAAACAGCCTCACCACGCTCCACTGATCATCAACAGCTCAGCTGTGGAGGTGGTCAGCACCACCAAATTCCTGGGGGTCCACATCACAGAAGACCTCACCTGGACTATGAACACTACGGCACTGGTCAAGAGGGCACAGAAGCGCTTGTACTTCCTGCGGAGGATGAGGAGAGCCCACCTGCCCCCACCCATCATGAGGACGTTCTACAGGAGCACCATAGAGAGCATTCTGACAAGCTGTCTCTCTGTGTGGTGTGGAGGCTGCACCGCCTCCGATTGGAAGAACGTGAGGAGAGTGGTGAGGACAGCAGAGAGGATCATAGGGGCTCCTCTTCCCTCCATTCAGGACATTTCATCTCAGCGCTGCATGTCCCGTGCCCGTAACATCATCAATGACCCATCACACCCCCACCATGGACTGTTCTCCCTGCTGCCCTCTGGGAAGAGGTTTGCAGCATCCGCTGCAGGTCCACCAGGTTCTGCAACAGCTTTTTCCCTGCTGTCATCAGACTGTTGAACACTAGAACTGTTGAGCTCTAAACTGAAGTCTGCATCACACATTCACAGAACTGTACTTTATGACACTACGGACCTCTATCTTGCACTATCTCGCACTACCAACTTTACTGAACTTGTATAAACCCTTTAAATAGAAGTTTAATACATGGTTTAGCATTCCTCTGCACACTCTTGAATACTGTTTTGCCTACTTGGACTGTTGCATAATTATCACTGCTGCACTTTATACTTATTTTTAATATATATATATATATATATATATAGTATATATGTATATATATATATTTTCATAGGATATGTTACTTCTATTCAACTGCAATATCACTACTTTGTTGTAAGACGTATGCAACGGAATTTCGTTTTGTATGCACCATGTGCAGACAAGATGACAATAAAGTTTGTCTAAGTCTAAGTCATGTCAGGTCAGCTGTCTGGAGAGAGAGAGAAGTCAGGACCTGCGGGCGGAGCACCACCGTGCCACCGCCGCCATGACGGAACTCAAAAGCAAACTCCATGAGGAGAAGCAGAAAGAGTTAGCCATTACCAGGGAGACATTACTGCGGCAGCATGAAATGGAGCTGATGAGAGTGATCAAAATCAAATATGGAGAGATCCAGCGACTGAATGCCTTGGTCCTCAGCCTGAGGGACGGCTCCATGGACAAGGTGATCCGCTCTATCCGTGTCTGACTATCCGCACGCCACGTCGGGCTTCGATGCGGCCGCTACCGTATTGTGTAGCTTGTCCCCAGTAAGCGTCGCGGCGCTCCGTTGCGGTCTCAACGGCCCGGTGTGGCGCAATGTCTGCTCAGGTGAGGAGGGGGGGCGCTTTGCTGGCGGAGGTGGAGGAGACGCGGCGGTGTCGGGAGACCGAGCGGTGTCGCCTCCACCAGGAGCGCGGAAGAAGCCCTGGCAGCGGCCCAGCAGGCCTGGCAGTCCCGAGCGGCCGAGCTCCGATCGGCTCATCACCAGCATCGGGAGGAGCTGAGCCGAACCAAGAGAGACTGCGAGAGGGAGATCCGCCGACTGGTAGGACTGATCAGATGCGCGGTGCGTGGCTATGTTCCCAATTTCGTTGTATACCTGCAGTGCAATGACACCTAAGGCATTCTATTCTATTCTATTTCACAAGAAGAAAATGTCCGGTTGCTCGCTTCGCTTTTGTCACAGCAAAGGTGTTCTAGTCGATTCCAGAAAAAAATTGGCCGGTTGCTCTCTTTGTTTTTGTCACAATTCTGGCAAATGAGTTTGCCCGCCTGCCTGAGCGCTCCCCGTTTGTACATCCAGACGGATGAGATCAAGCTGAAAGACAGAGCGGTTAGTGTTTTGGATGAAGCCCTGGGGCCGGCCACGTCCACCGCCTTCAGCTGCAGACTCAGGCTGCCGAGCAGCAGATCGCTGCCCTGAGGGATTCCCAAAGGGCGGGCCTAAACTACCCTGGAAGTGGGGTCAACGCCGCTACTAGCAATCCTCTTCATTGCGTAAGGCACCTCATCACACACTTGCAGTACGCATGACTTAGTTCGTTGCTGGAGGAAGGTAGCACAAAAACAGTTTTGAACTTTGAACGAGTGCTTGTGTGTGTGTGTTGCGGGGCGTTTTCAGTCTCAGGAGGATCGGGACACGCGACGGTTTCATCTGAAAATCGCTGAGCTCAGCGCAGTCATCAGGAAACTGGAGGATCGAAACGCCCTGCTTTCTGAAGAGCGCAATGAACTGGTAATTTATTGACGGCACGCTTGAAGGTTTGCGCTACGTTTGATGCGCGCCATCCAGCGAGGCACCCATTGCGCTTGCTTATTAGTTGAGCGGCGCGGCGAGTCGGTTGCCTGGTAGATGTCTTTTATTGGGAGCCAAAGCCACGATTCCGTTCAAACCGATGCAAAAGGAATGGATACGTTCTGGCCCGCGTGTTGTGCGTCTTTCACATCCCGCACTTCATGCTTGCAGCTAAAGCGACTGAGAGAAACAGAAAGCCAGTTTCTGCCACTCCTGTACAAAAACAAACGCCTGAGCAGGAAGAATGAAGAACTCTCGCTGGTGCTGTGTCGCCTTGAAAACAAAGTGCGCTTTGTCACCCAGGAGAACGAGGAGATGGCAAGCTTGGTAAGTCGACGCGGACAACGGCGGCGTGCCAACAGAGTCCACTGCATTTGTGTTCCACAGAGAAGGCCTAGTTCGCTCAATGACCTGGACCGCGGTTGCGGCCAGCAGGACGGTGAAATGGAGTTCCTTCAAGTTGTGGAGCAGCGGCACATCATCGACGACTTGTCCAAGGTCTTCAGGCAGGCGACTCGGTGCACGTACGGCAGCGCCGCGCTCGCTCGCTGTCGCCAGGAAACCTTTTCCGTCCAAAGCTTGGCCGGCGGCCGCCATCCAAAAAATTGGCCCCTTAAATTCCGACCTTTCAAGCAGGAGCATTGTGCGCACGCGTTTGAACACGCTTTAGACTTGTTTTGCCGTTTTCAGCAGCTCAAAGCTCCCGTTTTGTCAGCGCCTTTGCCACTCGCTGTGCGCTGAAAACGACGGACTTGCCCGGCTGCTCAGCCCGTCAACCATGAGCCGCGAGCGCGACGTCATTGTCCGTAGGCAGCTAGTGGCAAAATGCACCCTGTTAGAGTTGCGCTCGCTCCAACTTATTTTGCAAGAACCACACGGGAGACAAGTAAGTTCTTTTGGACACCTGCAGGTGGAGAGTCCATCCGTTGTACGAATGAAGTCTGACTCTCGGCTCCTGCACGAGCATTTTAATTAAGAGAAACAGGGTGGGTGTAAGAGTGGATTGAATAGAGGAAGCCCTTGACCTCTAGTCAAAACATAGCAAGGGGTGTTTTACGACTTTGTGTAGGAAGGGATAAGCGATAGGGATAAATAAGGGATAAATAATATTATTTATTACAGGTCGCAGTCAAAGTCAAAGCAACACAATGATACGATAAAGATAATCTGGAAAACCCTGACACACCCTGTAGTTGTCACTTTTGGAAAAGACGAGCGTCCCTCCAATCATCGCCGGTGACGTGTTTTTCAGGCTCTGGAGACAGGAGCTCATGTCAGAAATGTCATTGTGAGTCGCGTTTGTTTCTGCGCCGGAGCCGTTCGTTCCCTTTGCATCCAAAGAATCTCAAAGGCGGATTATTTGTGTCGACAGGAGAGAGATTTGCTGCTACGATACCGACGTCGAGAATCTCTGAGGAGGAACAAAGCGTGAGGTCCTGCAAGGTGAGTCTGTTTGTTTGCGGCTGCTTGGTGTTGCGCAAGATGAAATGGCCTTTTTCTCGCTATCGTTCCTCTCGTCGATTCATCGTGAGGTGTCGCTTCAGTTTGTTCAGAGAGATGTTTGCTTCCGCGCCCGCAGGTCATCGAAACATTTTACGGCTACGACGAAGACGTGTTGGTGGACTCGGACGGATCGTCCTTGTCTTTTCACACCGACAGAACCCCCGACACGGAACCCGAAGAGGTAGCCCGCCATTTCTGCCAGCGTATTGGCACCAAACATTCCTCTTCAGCCTGGAATCGGACTCGTCTTTGCGTCGCGGGTGCTTTGTCGCCGGTCTGACTGATTCTGGTACTAGTGCTGTGTTGCATTGGTGTGTGCATGAAGAGGCGGAGCTTCGCTACCGCCAGCTGACGCAAGAATATCAAGCGCTGCAACGAGCCTACGCTCTGCTAGCCCAGACCAGCGAAAGGGGACTACGACGCCGAGAAGGAGATCAAGGTGGCGCCCCTTCCCGCAACCCCCGGCCGGGTCGCAGCCTCCCCGTTCTCACCCAGCCTCGGGTGTTCTCTGGTCTGAAAGGAGGAGGAGGAGCCTCCCTCCTCCTCCTTTCAGACCAGAGAAAAGCTGATGGTAGAAATGGGTCACTATCAAAGCAGAGTAGCAGATCTGGAGTCAGCGCTGAAGCAACAAGGACAGGTAAGCTCATCAATGAGCACACCTTTTTCTCAGACAAAATAGCTACATTCTTCAGTCACTCATCCGTCTGGCATTACTGGACCAACCCCCCCCCCCCCCCCTCCCGAACGTGGCTGGGAAAATGCGGAGAAAAGCAAATGTCATTTTCCAGTCAACCAAAGAATTTGTGGATGAAAATGACACAACATTCCAAAGCTGTCCACGCGTTTGTCTCTTCTAGAATGTCAAGTGGGTGGAGGAGAAGCAGCTGCTGCGTCAGAGCAATCAGCAGTTGGCCGAAAAGGTGACGGAAAGAAAGGCGCTGGGCGGAGTCGCTTGGCGTCACACCTGTCGGGAAGCCCCGCAGATGAGGTCTGACTGTCTTTTCAGGTCAGGCGGATGGAGGCGGAAGAAGCGCGTCTGAAAGAGCACATCCAGGATATCCGAGACCAAAACGAACTGCTTGAGTTCCGCATCCTGGAGCTGGAGGTGGGAAGACTCGCACAAGCGTGTTGAGGCCAGAGATGTGACGGACGGACGGACGGATGCATGCCTCTGCCTTTCAGGAGAGGGAGTGGCGCTCCCCCGTCTTGAAGTTTCTGCAAGTCCGTTTCCCAGACGGCCTCAGCCCTTTGCAGATCTACTGCGAGGCCGAGGGCGTGAGCGTACGTAACGCGTCCCTCGCAACCCTAACCTTAACCCGAGGTCCCAGAACACCTTACATTGCTCCTTGCGCCTTTCCCCCGGACATCGTCATCAGTGATCTGATGAAGAAGCTGGACATCCTGGGCTATAACGCCGTAAGTGTATGTCGAACTCCTTATGTTCGCACTCCACGAGACTCGGCGGCTCAAATGTGACTTTTGGAAGGCTTTGCGCTGAAAGAAGCTTGTTGACGCTGTGCCTTTGGGCTCTTGCAGAATCTCACCAACGAGGAGCAGGTGGTCGTGATTCACGCCAGGACCCTTCTCACCCTAGCCGAGAAGGTAACGCGCACGTCCACGCACGCTCTCGCATTCTGCTTATGTGACAGCAGCCTTTCCTCAGTGGTTAGAATACATCAAAGTGACCAAGTCAGCACTTCAACAGAAGATGTTGGACATTGAAAGTGAGAAGGTAGACAGACACGCGACATCAGCCAAGGGGAACTCCGGCAATGTGCCCCAACAATTCTGACCTTGAGCTGTGCTAGGATATGTTCTGCAAGCAGAAGGGCTACCTGGATGAAGAGTTGGACTTCAGGAAGTGTTCCATGGACCAGGCTCATAAGGTAAGCCGCCCTCAAATCTCCCGCCGGACCACTGATGGACAAGGATTGCGGCCCAGAGGATCCTGGAGCTGGAGGCCATGTTGTACGAGGCGCTACCGCAGCGGGACTGCCCCGCCACGGACGGCGAAAAAGCCAGCCACGCTGGCGTGAATGACGTGCTGACGGCGGATCAGAGAGAAGAGCTTAGGAGCGCCGTGGACCAATGGAAGCGAGCCCTGATGTGCGAGTTGAGGGAGCGCGACGCTTGCATCCTCCAAGAGAGAATGGATCTGCTGCACAGCGCGCAACAGGTAAGGGCCCAAAGCCAGCCCGGCACTTACTTGCACGCTTACTGGCTTTTGAATGCCACTTTCCATTTGTCCGTCCTAGAGGAACAAAGAGCTGAAAGAATTCATCGAAGCTCAGAAGAGACAAATCAAACAATTGGAGGAGAAGTTTCTGTTTCTCTTTCTATTCTTCTCCTTGGCCTTCATTCTGTGGCCCTAACACCAGCTGGTGAGTGAGCTCCAGCGGCACCGCACTCGACACCTCCGATACACTGCCAGCCGGTCTCAGACGTTGGCAGACGCTCCGATGCCAACGTATACCCCCCGCCACGGTGACAGAGGCACCGCGTCACACCGGCGCTCATCCAATCAGAAGGCAGGAAAAGCAAATTCACATGCAGGGCACTTTTGAACCAGAAGAGAGCGCCACAAAAAACGGTTGTTGCCCCAAACGCGCACTAAAAAGGGTCAGAATAACAAGAGTCCCACTGGCCAGCCGGGGCCACCCGTCCAGCTGTTTCTTCAGGGGGGAAAAAAATTGGAGTCACCGGTGAGTACATTTTGCATTTAGCTCTGCTTTTCTGCTTCTGTCTTCAAGTGTGTGGCATCCTGCGATCAAAGAGTCAGCCAACCCCAAAGCGGTTGACCTCAACGTCCCACCACCATGCCTACCAGAGCAGGTGACGTGATGCTTTGGACATCCTTCCGTCTCAGATGCCCAAAAGTACTCTTTGCCACATCTGCGGCAATACGGTGTCTTTTCAAAGGTGCAAATAAATCCAGCGTGGGCGGAACACGCACGTCTTCGGTTTTTCCCGCTTTGTTTGTGTGACAGCTGTTGTGAAAATTTTATACAAATAAAGTTGTATAGTACAGGTTTGGCCAAGCCGCAACTCCCGAACCGCATGCGGCTCTTTTATGTTCATATCAACATTTGTGTGTGTGTGTGTGTGTGGGGGGGGGGGGGGGGGGGTTGTGCGTGTTGGCTTCACTTGAGTTCAATTTGGTATTTTGGTCAAAAGCGCATGTGGTGAAATTCCACAAAGTAGGATGGGCAAACACATTTCTTTAAACTATGAGTGTCAATTGGGCTCTCGAAATGGCAGGGAAAAGATGCACAGCAAAACGAAAATACGTAGATGAACACAGGACGTTTTAATCAGAGTGGGAAAGTTTCTATTTTTTGTTGAACGTGATGGCAAACCATTCTGCCTGATATGTCAGACCTCAGCGCATTTCAAAGATTCAAATCTTCAGCGCCATGCACTTCAGCTCACTCCATGCTAACATTGATCAGGCGTCGAACCCGCATCATCATGCTTAAGAGGTGGCCATGCTAACCAGTGCGCCATTATGTCAACGCATAATAACTAAGTCTACTGGTCAAAAGAGCGGTTACTATATGACGTCGCTACGTCGTGGTCACGTGACGCAGACAAGACGTCAATGGACGTGGGCAGAGTTAACTTGTTTAAAAGGGAGTAGGCAGAAGAAATATTTAATTTATTTAAATCTATTTTGAGTGCACACCATTATGCCAATGCATAACAACTGTAAATCTACTAAACAAAACAGCGGTTGCTATATGACATCTGCCACGTCGTGGTCACGTGACATACGTGACGTCGATGGGCGTAACTTTCGCCGGAATTCAAATCCGCGGGGAGAGTTAACTTGTTTAAAAGAGAGTGGGCAGAAGAATTATTTAATTTATTTAAATCTATTTGGTGTGTGCGCCATTATGTCAATGCATAACAACTGTAAGTCTACTAAACAAAACAGCGGTTGCTATTTGACGTCTGCCACGTCGTGGTCACGTGACGCGGACGTGACGTCGACGCCTACTTTACATCCCACCGATCACAGGACTCCTCGGCTGCATAACCGTGCCCCCTTCCCAACCAATCGGATTTGCTATACGCGAAAACGACGCCAATGGAAAGAGCTTCCGCCCAAATTTAAATCCGTGGGCGTGGCTCGCAGCAGGAAGTAGGAAAATGGCGGCGATGTTGACAAAGACACAGCGGATGGTAACATACGACTAACAAGAGAAATATTTTTATTTTCTGCTTGCAACTGGACCGTCCAGAGCGTACACGGTAAGTACAACTCATCGTTTTTAAAAAGAAGTACTTTTGTTGCCCTGAAAAGCGAGTGAGCGTGGCGTTTGTGGGGGACGTCGAATTTCGACGATTCTTTCTGGTCAACGGTTGTAAATGATTGTGTTGATTAAAAAAGAAAACTTGATGTAACTCTACTTTTAACTGCCGTTTCAGATAGATTTGGAATTGCATCACATCCAATTTTGCCTAGAGCGTACACGGTAAGTAACACTCGTTGTGTTTAAGGAGATTTACGTTTGTAATAGCAGAAGTGTAGCCGCGTTGCGTTGTACGTGTGAATGTTGGTCCGGGCGAAATGTTAATGTTTAATTTCATTCCTTTAGGTTCCACGGTGTTTGTTGGCTGCAAGTTTTCCACTGCAAGAAGAGGCTCATATCATTGACCAGGAGCGAGCTACAATGGTGAGTAGCCATAACATTTATGTTAAACACTTCCTATTTCATGTCTAACAGTACTTGATTTAACAAATAACCATAAATAAATACAGTGTGGGCACTGAAGTTAACATATGTGATTATACTGCCTAATCTGTCACCGAGTAGATTGTTGCAAAGTAATATAAGATCCAAAGTTGTAATTCAGAATAGTTTTCAAAAGAAGGCCATTAGAATTATATACAAGTCTGATTACCCTGAACAAGCTATTAATTAAATCACAAATTCTTCAATTCAAAGATTTGGTAGATTATCAGACAAATAATGTCTAACAGTAATTGATTTAACACATCACGATAAGTAGATTGAGTGTGGGCACTCTCAAGTTAACATATGTGATTATACTGCCTAATCTGTTACAGAGTATGTTGTTGCCAAGTAATGTAGAATAGATCCAAAGTAGTAATCCAGAATAGTTTTGAAGAGGCCATTAGAATGATAAACAAATCTGATTACCTTGAACATAATAACAAGCTAAGTGTTTAATATGTCCTATGAAGTCAAAATTGGGCACCATCATGTGGTGAAATTTGGAATTGCATCACATCCAATTTTGCCTGGGAACAAACAGATTACATAAATCTTAGTTTTGAATAAGCCACTCCTTCTCAAACAAGTAAACTCTGCCCATTTTGCGCAGTAGATGTTCTGTTAATATCTAGTATTTATACAAAGTCATAATTTAAATTGCTTTCAACCTTCATTCATCGGTTCAACCAACATTACTCGCTCTTATTACCAACTTGTATTGATTTAACTAAGCGTTTAATACTTCCTATCAGGTCTCAAATCGAGATTTGGCAAAATACAATTTCAGCAAATCCAATTTTGCCAGGGAACAAAAATAGATTAAATAAACTAAATAAGTCCTCTTCCCATTAAATAAATCAGAAAAGTCTGTCTTGTAACCAGTCCTCTTCAAACAAGTAAAGTCTGCCCATTTTGTGCCGTAGATTTTGTGTCTATGCCTAGTATTTAAACAAAATCATAATTTAAACGACTTCTTTCCTTCATTCACTTTGGAAATTTGGAATTGCAGCAAATCGAATTTTGCCAGGGAACAAAAATAGATCAATTAAACTAAATAAGTCTTCTTCCCATTAAATAAATTAAAAAAGTCTGTCTTGTAACCAGTCCTTTTCAAACAAGTAAAGTCTGCCCATTTTGTGCCGTCGATTTTGTGTTAATGCCTAGTATTTATACAAAATCATAATTTAAAGGACTTCATTCCTTCATTCACTTTGGAAATTTGGAATTGCAGCACATCAAATTTTGCCTGGGAAGAAAAGTAGATTAAATAAATTTAATAAGTCTTACTACTTCCCATTAAATAAATTAAATACGTCTTACTTGTTCCCACTCCTTTTCAAAACAGTAGTTTAAAACGAGGGCCCTTCACTCAATCTTTAACCTCAACCCCGCACGTTGTGTTGTATCTGTGAATGTTGGTTGTGGCCAAATGATAGTTTTCTTTCATTCGTTTAGGTTCCAAGAAAACTTGATGTAACTCTACTTTTAACTGCCGTTTCAGATAAGCGGGTATTACATCGCAGTCAAATGCCGCGGATATGACGTAATTGCCCGAACCTCCGCCAAAATTCAAATCTGTTGGCGCGATGGCCGTGAGCCACTGAGCAGCGACGATTATCAACAGAAATATCTTTATTTTCTGCTTGCAACTGGACCGTCTAGAGCGTACACGGTAAGTAACACTCATTGTGTTTAAGGAGATTTACGTTTGTAATAGCAGAAGTGTAGCCGCGTTGCGTTGTACGTGTGAAAATTGGTCGAGGCGAAATGTTAATGTTTAATTTCATTCCTTTAGGTTCCACGGTGTTTGTTGGCTGCAAGTTTTCCACTGCAAGAAGAGGCTCGTATCATTGACCAGGAGCGAGCTACAATGGTGAGTAGCCATAACATTTATGTTAAACACTTCCTATTTCATGTCTAACAGTACTTGATTTAACAAATAACCATAAATAAATACAGTGTGGGCACTGAAGTTAACATATGTGATTATACTGCCTAATCTGTCACGGAGTAGATTGTTGCAAAGTAATATAAGATCCAAAGTTGTAATTCAGAATAGTTTTCAAAAGAAGGCCATTAGAATTATATACAAGTCTGATTACCCTGAACAAGCTATTAATTAAATCACAAATTCTTCAATTCAAAGATTTGGTAGATTATCAGACAAATAATGTCTAACAGTAATTGATTTAACACATCACGATAAGTAGATTGAGTGTGGGCACTCTCAAGTTAACATATGTGATTATACTGCCTAATCTGTTACAGAGTATGTTGTTGCCAAGTAATGTAGAATAGATCCAAAGTAGTAATCCAGAATAGTTTTGAAGAGGCCATTAGAATGATAAACAAATCTGATTACCTTGAACATAATAACAAGCTAAGTGTTTAATATGTCCTATGAAGTCAAAATTGGGCACCATCATGTGGTGAAATTTGGAATTGCATCACATCCAATTTTGCCTGGGAACAAACAGATTACATAAATCTTAGTTTTGAATAAGCCACTCCTTCTCAAACAAGTAAACTCTGCCCATTTTGCGCAGTAGATGTTCTGTTAATATCTAGTATTTATACAAAGTCATAATTTAAATTGCTTTCAACCTTCATTCATCGGTTCAACCAACATTACTCGCTCTTATTACCAACTTGTATTGATTTAACTAAGCGTTTAATACTTCCTATCAGGTCTCAAATCGAGATTTGGCAAAATACAATTTCAGCAAATCCAATTTTGCCAGGGAACAAAAATAGATTAAATAAACTAAATAAGTCCTCTTCCCATTAAATAAATCAGAAAAGTCTGTCTTGTAACCAGTCCTCTTCAAACAAGTAAAGTCTGCCCATTTTGTGCCGTAGATTTTGTGTCTATGCCTAGTATTTAAACAAAATCATAATTTAAACGACTTCTTTCCTTCATTCACTTTGGAAATTTGGAATTGCAGCAAATCGAATTTTGGCAGGGAACAAAAATAGATCAATTAAACTAAATAAGTCTTCTTCCCATTAAATAAATTAAAAAAGTCTGTCTTGTAACCAGTCCTTTTCAAACAAGTAAAGTCTGCCCATTTTGTGCCGTCGATTTTGTGTTAATGCCTAGTATTTATACAAAATCATAATTTAAAGGACTTCATTCCTTCATTCACTTTGGAAATTTGGAATTGCAGCACATCAAATTTTGCCTGGGAAGAAAAGTAGATTAAATAAATTTAATAAGTCTTACTACTTCCCATTAAATAAATTAAATACGTCTTACTTGTTCCCACTCCTTTTCAAAACAGTAGTTTAAAACGAGGGCCCTTCACTCAATCTTTAACCTCAACCCCGCACGTTGTGTTGTATCTGTGAATGTTGGTTGTGGCCAAATGATAGTTTTCTTTCATTCGTTTAGGTTCCAAGAAAACTTGATGTAACTCTACTTTTAACTGCCGTTTCAGATAAGCGGGTATTACGTCGCAGTCAAATGCCGCGGATATGACGTAATTGCCCGAACCTCCGCCAAAATTCAAATCTGTTGGCGCGATGGCCGTGAGCCACTGAGCAGCGACGATTATCAACAGAAATATCTTTATTTTCTGCTTGCAACTGGACCGTCTAGAGCGTACACGGTAAGTAACACTCATTGTGTTTAAGGAGATTTACGTTTGTAATAGCAGAAGTGTAGCCGCGTTGCGTTGTACGTGTGAAAATTGGTCGAGGCGAAATGTTAATGTTTAATTTCATTCCTTTAGGTTCCACGGTGTTTGTTGGCTGCAAGTTTTCCACTGCAAGAAGAGGCTCGTATCATTGACCAGGAGCGAGCTACAATGGTGAGTAGCCATAACATTTATGTTAAACACTTCCTATTTCATGTCTAACAGTACTTGATTTAACAAATAACCATAAATAAATACAGTGTGGGCACTGAAGTTAACATATGTGATTATACTGCCTAATCTGTCACGGAGTAGATTGTTGCAAAGTAATATAAGATCCAAAGTTGTAATTCAGAATAGTTTTCAAAAGAAGGCCATTAGAATTATATACAAGTCTGATTACCCTGAACAAGCTATTAATTAAATCACAAATTCTTCAATTCAAAGATTTGGTAGATTATCAGACAAATAATGTCTAACAGTAATTGATTTAACACATCACGATAAGTAGATTGAGTGTGGGCACTCTCAAGTTAACATATGTGATTATACTGCCTAATCTGTTACAGAGTATGTTGTTGCCAAGTAATGTAGAATAGATCCAAAGTAGTAATCCAGAATAGTTTTGAAGAGGCCATTAGAATGATAAACAAATCTGATTACCTTGAACATAATAACAAGCTAAGTGTTTAATATGTCCTATGAAGTCAAAATTGGGCACCATCATGTGGTGAAATTTGGAATTGCATCACATCCAATTTTGCCTGGGAACAAACAGATTACATAAATCTTAGTTTTGAATAAGCCACTCCTTCTCAAACAAGTAAACTCTGCCCATTTTGCGCAGTAGATGTTCTGTTAATATCTAGTATTTATACAAAGTCATAATTTAAATTGCTTTCAACCTTCATTCATCGGTTCAACCAACATTACTCGCTCTTATTACCAACTTGTATTGATTTAACTAAGCGTTTAATACTTCCTATCAGGTCTCAAATCGAGATTTGGCAAAATACAATTTCAGCAAATCCAATTTTGCCAGGGAACAAAAATAGATTAAATAAACTAAATAAGTCCTCTTCCCATTAAATAAATCAGAAAAGTCTGTCTTGTAACCAGTCCTCTTCAAACAAGTAAAGTCTGCCCATTTTGTGCCGTAGATTTTGTGTCTATGCCTAGTATTTAAACAAAATCATAATTTAAACGACTTCTTTCCTTCATTCACTTTGGAAATTTGGAATTGCAGCAAATCGAATTTTGGCAGGGAACAAAAATAGATCAATTAAACTAAATAAGTCTTCTTCCCATTAAATAAATTAAAAAAGTCTGTCTTGTAACCAGTCCTTTTCAAACAAGTAAAGTCTGCCCATTTTGTGCCGTCGATTTTGTGTTAATGCCTAGTATTTATACAAAATCATAATTTAAAGGACTTCATTCCTTCATTCACTTTGGAAATTTGGAATTGCAGCACATCAAATTTTGCCTGGGAAGAAAAGTAGATTAAATAAATTTAATAAGTCTTACTACTTCCCATTAAATAAATTAAATACGTCTTACTTGTTCCCACTCCTTTTCAAAACAGTAGTTTAAAACGAGGGCCCTTCACTCAATCTTTAACCTCAACCCCGCACGTTGTGTTGTATCTGTGAATGTTGGTTGTGGCCAAATGATAGTTTTCTTTCATTCGTTTAGGTTCCAAGAAAACTTGATGTAACTCTACTTTTAACTGCCGTTTCAGATAAGCGGGTATTACGTCGCAGTCAAATGCCGCGGATATGACGTAATTGCCCGAACCTCCGCCAAAATTCAAATCTGTTGGCGCGATGGCCGTGAGCCACTGAGCAGCGACGATTATCAACAGAAATATCTTTATTTTCTGCTTGCAACTGGACCGTCTAGAGCGTACACGGTAAGTAACACTCATTGTGTTTAAGGAGATTTACGTTTGTAATAGCAGAAGTGTAGCCGCGTTGCGTTGTACGTGTGAAAATTGGTCGAGGCGAAATGTTAATGTTTAATTTCATTCCTTTAGGTTCCACGGTGTTTGTTGGCTGCAAGTTTTCCACTGCAAGAAGAGGCTCGTATCATTGACCAGGAGCGAGCTACAATGGTGAGTAGCCATAACATTTATGTTAAACACTTCCTATTTCATGTCTAACAGTACTTGATTTAACAAATAACCATAAATAAATACAGTGTGGGCACTGAAGTTAACATATGTGATTATACTGCCTAATCTGTCACGGAGTAGATTGTTGCAAAGTAATATAAGATCCAAAGTTGTAATTCAGAATAGTTTTCAAAAGAAGGCCATTAGAATTATATACAAGTCTGATTACCCTGAACAAGCTATTAATTAAATCACAAATTCTTCAATTCAAAGATTTGGTAGATTATCAGACAAATAATGTCTAACAGTAATTGATTTAACACATCACGATAAGTAGATTGAGTGTGGGCACTCTCAAGTTAACATATGTGATTATACTGCCTAATCTGTTACAGAGTATGTTGTTGCCAAGTAATGTAGAATAGATCCAAAGTAGTAATCCAGAATAGTTTTGAAGAGGCCATTAGAATGATAAACAAATCTGATTACCTTGAACATAATAACAAGCTAAGTGTTTAATATGTCCTATGAAGTCAAAATTGGGCACCATCATGTGGTGAAATTTGGAATTGCATCACATCCAATTTTGCCTGGGAACAAACAGATTACATAAATCTTAGTTTTGAATAAGCCACTCCTTCTCAAACAAGTAAACTCTGCCCATTTTGCGCAGTAGATGTTCTGTTAATATCTAGTATTTATACAAAGTCATAATTTAAATTGCTTTCAACCTTCATTCATCGGTTCAACCAACATTACTCGCTCTTATTACCAACTTGTATTGATTTAACTAAGCGTTTAATACTTCCTATCAGGTCTCAAATCGAGATTTGGCAAAATACAATTTCAGCAAATCCAATTTTGCCAGGGAACAAAAATAGATTAAATAAACTAAATAAGTCCTCTTCCCATTAAATAAATCAGAAAAGTCTGTCTTGTAACCAGTCCTCTTCAAACAAGTAAAGTCTGCCCATTTTGTGCCGTAGATTTTGTGTCTATGCCTAGTATTTAAACAAAATCATAATTTAAACGACTTCTTTCCTTCATTCACTTTGGAAATTTGGAATTGCAGCAAATCGAATTTTGCCAGGGAACAAAAATAGATCAATTAAACTAAATAAGTCTTCTTCCCATTAAATAAATTAAAAAAGTCTGTCTTGTAACCAGTCCTTTTCAAACAAGTAAAGTCTGCCCATTTTGTGCCGTCGATTTTGTGTTAATGCCTAGTATTTATACAAAATCATAATTTAAAGGACTTCATTCCTTCATTCACTTTGGAAATTTGGAATTGCAGCACATCAAATTTTGCCTGGGAAGAAAAGTAAATTAAATAAATTTAATAAGTCTTACTACTTCCCATTAAATAAATTAAATACGTCTTACTTGTTCCCACTCCTTTACAAAAAAGTAGTTTAAAACGAGGTCCCTTCACTCAACCTTTAACCCTATTTATTCACCTTCTAGGCTAAGTGTTAAAGGCTAAGTGTTAAAGGCTAAGTGTTAAAGGCTAAGTGTTAGAGGCTAAGTGCCAGAGGCTAGGCGCCAGAGGCGAGTTTTTGTGGGCTGAAGTTTTAGTGGGGTTAGTGTGAATACAATCCAAAAGAATACAACAGAATACAATACAATAGAATATAATACATAGATTAAATTCAATAGCTCTTACTACTTCCCATTAAATAAATTAAATACGTCTTACTTGTTCCCAATCCTTTTCAAAAAAGTAGTTTAAAACGAGGGCCCTTCACTCAACCTTTAACCTCAACCCCGCACGTCACATTGTGTTGTATCTGTGAATGTTGGTTGTGGCCAAATGATAGTTTTCTTTCATTCGTTTAGGTTCCACGGTGTTTGTTGGCTATGTTTTCCACTGTCAGAAGGATGAAAATACAAAGTACAACGCTTGGACGTGGGCGAAGACGTCACCGGTGAGTCCTTCCTTCCTATTTATTTACCTTCTAGATGCTAGAGGCTAAGTGTTAGAGGCTAAGTGTTAAACACAATACGAACAACACAACGATACTGCACTGAACAACACGATACCGCACTGAGAAACACGATACCGCACTGAACAACACGATACCGCACTGAACAACACCATCCCGCACTGAACACCATGCCACACTGAACAACACCATCCCGCACTGAACAACACCATGCCGCACTAAACAACACCATGCCGCACTGAACAACACCATGCCTCACTGAACGACACCATGCCGCACTGAAAGACACCATGCCGCACTGAACGACACCATGCCGCACTGAAAGACACCATCCCGCACTGAACACCATGCCGCACTGAACAACACCATCCTGCACTGAACAACACCATCCCGCACTGAACAACACCATGCCGCACTGAACAACATTATGCCGCACTGAACATTATGCCGCACTGAACAACACCATGCCGCACTGAACAACACCATGCCGCACTGAACAACATTATGCCGCACTGAACAACATTATGTCGCACTGAACAACACCATGCCGCACTGAACAACACCATGCCGCACTGAACAACATTATGCCGCACTGAAAAACACCATGCCGCACTGAACAACACCATCCCGCACTGAACAACACCATGCCGCATTGAACAACACCATGCCGCACTGAACAACACCATGCTGCACTGAACAACATTATGCTGCACTGAACAACACGATCCTGCATTGAACAACACCATGCCGCACTGAACAACACCATCCTGCACTGAACAACACCATCCTGCACTGAACAACACCACCCCGCACTGAACAACACGATCCCGCATTGAACACCATCCTGCACTGAACAACACCATGCCGCACTGAACAACACCATTCCGCACTGAACAACACCATGCCGCACTGAACAACACCATGCCGCACTGAACAACACCATGCCGCACTGAACAACACCATGCCGCACTGAACAACATCATGCCGCACTGAACAACACCATGCCGCACTGAACAACACCATCCCGCACTGAACAACACCATGCCGCATTGAACAACACCATGCCGCACTGAACAACACCATCCTGCACTGAACAACACCATCCCGCACTAAACAACACCATGCCGCACTGAACAACATTATGGCGCACTGGACAACATTATGCCGCACTGAACACCATGCCGCACTGAACAACACCATGCCGCACTGAACAACACCATGCCGCACTGAACAACACCATGCCGCACTGAACAACATTATGCCGCACTGAACAACACCATGCCGCACTGAACAACACCATGCCGCACTGAACAACACGATCCCGCATTGAACAACACCATCCTGCACTGAACAACACCATGCCGCACTGAACAACACCATGCCGCACTGAACAACACCATGCCGCACTGAACAACACCATCCCGCACTGAACAACACCATGCCGCATTGAACAACACCATGCCGCACTGAACAACACCATCCTGCACTGAACAACACCATCCCGCACTGAACAACACCATGCCGCACTGAACAACATTATGGCGCACTGAACAACATTATGCCGCACTGAACAACACCATGCCGCACTGAACAACACCATGCCGCACTGAACAACACCATGCCGCACTGAACAACATTATGCCGCACTGAACAACATTATGCCGCACTGAACAACACCATGCCGCACTGAACAACACCATGCCGCACTGAACAACACCATGCCGCACTGAACAACACGACGTCGCACTGAACAACACGACGCCGCACAGAACAACACGACGCCGCACAGAATAACACAATACCGCACAGAACAACACAATACCGCACAAACAGTTTTAGATATTACGTCGCAATCATGTGACGCGGACATGACGTCAATAGGCGGAACTCACGGCAAAATTATAATCCGTGGGCGTGGCTTGCAACAGGAAGTAGGAAAGCGGCAGTTCTGGCAAACAAGACACAGCTGTTAGTAACACGATGACTAACAAGGCAAATATTTTTGTTTTCAGCTTGCAACTTGACCGTCTAGAGCGTACAAGGTAATTACAACTGTTTTTTTTTAGCCCTGAAAAGCAAGGGAGTGTGGCGTTTGGGAGGAATGTCGAACTCGGCGTCTGCTTCCAGCCACAGACGCCAAATTTCGACGATTATTTCGACTGGTCAACGGTTGTAAATTATTGCGTTGACTAAAAACTTTATTTAACTCTACTCTTAACTTTGCCGTTTCAGATATGCGGGTATTACACCGCGGAAATGACGTCAATAGGCTGAACTCTCGCCAAAATTCAAATCTGTGGGCGCAATGGCCTTGAGCGAGACACCGGATACAAACACGACGATTATCAACAGAAATATCTTTATTTTCCGCTTGCAAGTGGACCGTCTAGAGCGTACACGGTAAGTACAACTCATTGTGTTTAAAAAGATTTACGTTTGTGTAGTTTGCGTTGCGTTGTATCTGTGAATGTTGGTTGAGGCTAAATGTTAATGTTTAATTTCATTCCTTTAGGTTCCACGGTGTTTGTTGGCTGTATGTTTTCCACTGCAAGAAGAGGCTCGTATCATTGACCAGCAGGAGCTACAATGGTGAGTACCCCTTTCGTCTTCCATTTATGTTAAACACTTCCTATTTCATGTCTAACAGTACTCGATTTAACAAATAACCATAAATAAATACAGTGTGGGCAGTCACGTTAACATATGTGATTATCCTGCCTAATATGTTTATCACAAATATGTCACTAATCACTAATATGTTTATTTGTTTATCACAACACCTTTGGACCTTCAGCAATCGATTATTTACCTTCATCTACATAGAGACAGAACGATGGTGTCTTAAACATCTCATTCATTTCACCAAATAACTTCACGCAGGTGGATAACGGCCGTCTCGGTCACGCTATGTTGCGTGATGCAGTTTTGAAGAACCAAATGCATTTATTCAATGAATAAGTCAAGCTAGTTCTATGTTTATGATGTTGTAAGTTACGGTACCGATTGAAGTTGAGTTCGAAGCCAGTGGAAAACAGCGCTGCGTTTGTGCTCTCCAGGTACAAATGTTGTGATCTCTGACTGACGACCGGGCGAGACTCGAGTAAGAGATGTCCAAACGAGCTCCGGCAGGGCGGGCCAAGGCGGAGCGAACGGACGCCCTTCAGGCCGCCAATGACGAGCTGAGAACCAAACTGATGGACGTCCAGTTAGAACTTCAGCAGGAGAAGAACAAGGTGAAAACCTCAACAGACAGACACTGCCTGCCTCCCTGCCTGCCTCCCTGCCTGCCTCCCTGCCTGCCTCCCTCCCTCCCAGTTTTCCCGATGTAGATTAGACATGCGTGTGCCATGACTGTGTCAGCCTACATCAACAAATGCACCGAGGACGTCAGCACCACTAAGAATATCATCACCCGGGGCAACCAACGACCCTGGATGACTGAGGAGGTACGTCAAACGCTACGAGCGCGGAACTCTGCCTTCAAGTCTGGCGACAAGGAGACACTGAGGACAGCGAGAGCCAACTTGAACCGTGCCATCAGGATAGCGAAGCGAGACCGCAGTCGAAAATTTCAGGATCGTTTCCACGACGTCAAAAACATCAGGAGTATGTGGCAAGGCATACGGGCGATTACAGACTACAACTCACCCTCCCCCCCCCCGGTGGGTGTAGTTGATGCTGACTTTCTAAATGGTCTAAATAACTTCTTTGGGAGGTTCGAGGCACTAAACGGCACTCCAGCAGTTAAAACTGTCCCCCATCAGGAAGAGGAGGTACTCTGCCTTGACTCCGCCGATGTGTTGAAGACCCTGAGGAGAGTCAACCCCTGTAAGGCCCCTGGCCCCGACAACATTCCTGGGCGTGTGTTCAGGGAATGTGCAAGTCATCTGGCTGGGGTCATCACAGACATTTTTAACACCTCGCTGGGCCAAGCCACAGTGCCGGCGTGCTTTAAGACTGCCTCCATCATTCCGGTGCCGAAGAAACCTCAAATCACCTCATTTAATGATTACCGGCCTGTTGCACTGACTCCGGTTATGATGAAGTGCTTCGAAAGGCTGCTTAAAGGTCACATCGTTTCCAGACTCCCCCTATTATTTGACCCGTTCCAGTTTGCCGACCGGCAAAACCGCTCCACTCAGGACGCCATCTCCTCCGTTCTTCACCTGAGCCTGGCTCACCTGGAGGAGAAGAACACCCATGTGCGGAGGCTGTTCCTGGACTTCAGCTCAGCGTTTAACACCATCATCCCACAGCATCTGGTAGGAAAATTGGAACACCTGGGCTTCAACACCCCCCTTCGCAACTGGCTGCTAGACTTCCTCACCAACAGACCTCAGTCAGTCCGGGTCGGACAGAACACCTCTGATGTCATCACCCTCAGCACAGGCTCCCTTCAGGGCTGCGTCCTGAGCCCCCTGCTGTGCACCCTGATGACACACGACTGCGTCCTCAGGTTCACCACCAATCACATCGTGAAGTCAGCAGACGACACAACGGTGGTGGGGCTCATCAGAGACAACAACGACCTGGACTACAGAGAGGAGGTGGAGCAGCTGGTGGGCTGGTGCAGAGAAAACAGCCTGATCCTGAATGAGGAGAAGATGAAGGAGATCATCGTCGACTTCAGGAAAAAACAGCCTCACCACGCTCCACTGATCATCAACAGCTCAGCTGTGGAGGTGGTCAGCACCACCAAATTCCTGGGGGTCCACATCACAGAAGACCTCACCTGGACTATGAACACTACGGCACTGGTCAAGAGGGCACAGAAGCGCTTGTACTTCCTGCGGAGGATGAGGAGAGCCCACCTGCCCCCACCCATCATGAGGACGTTCTACAGGAGCACCATAGAGAGCATTCTGACAAGCTGTCTCTCTGTGTGGTGTGGAGGCTGCACCGCCTCCGATTGGAAGAACGTGAGGAGAGTGGTGAGGACAGCAGAGAGGATCATAGGGGCTCCTCTTCCCTCCATTCAGGACATTTCATCTCAGCGCTGCATGTCCCGTGCCCGTAACATCATCAATGACCCATCACACCCCCACCATGGACTGTTCTCCCTGCTGCCCTCTGGGAAGAGGTTTGCAGCATCCGCTGCAGGTCCACCAGGTTCTGCAACAGCTTTTTCCCTGCTGTCATCAGACTGTTGAACACTAGAACTGTTGAGCTCTAAACTGAACTCTGCATCACACATTCACAGAACTGTACTTTATGACACTACGGACCTCTATCTTGCACTATCTCGCACTACCAACTTTACTGAACTTGTATAAACCCTTTAAATAGAAGTTTAATACATGGTTTAGCATTCCTCTGCACACTCTTGAATACTGTTTTGCCTACTTGCACTATTGCATAATTATCACTGCTGCACTTTATACTTATTTTTAATATATATATATATATATATATAGTATATATGTATATATATATATTTTCATAGGATATGTTACTTCTATTCAACTGCAATATCACTACTTTGTTGTAAGACGTATGCAACGGAATTTCGTTTTGTATGCACCATGTGCAGACAAGATGACAATAAAGTTTGTCTAAGTCTAAGTCATGTCAGGTCAGCTGTCTGGAGAGAGAGAGAAGTCAGGACCTGCGGGCGGAGCACCACCGTGCCACCGCCGCCATGACGGAACTCAAAAGCAAACTCCATGAGGAGAAGCAGAAAGAGTTAGCCATTACCAGGGAGACATTACTGCGGCAGCATGAAATGGAGCTGATGAGAGTGATCAAAATCAAATATGGAGAGATCCAGCGACTGAATGCCTTGGTCCTCAGCCTGAGGGACGGCTCCATGGACAAGGTGATCCGCTCTATCCGTGTCTGACTATCCGCACGCCACGTCGGGCTTCGATGCGGCCGCTACCGTATTGTGTAGCTTGTCCCCAGTAAGCGTCGCGGCGCTCCGTTGCGGTCTCAACGGCCCGGTGTGGCGCAATGTCTGCTCAGGTGAGGAGGGGGGGCGCTTTGCTGGCGGAGGTGGAGGAGACGCGGCGGTGTCGGGAGACCGAGCGGTGTCGCCTCCACCAGGAGCGCGGAAGAAGCCCTGGCAGCGGCCCAGCAGGCCTGGCAGTCCCGAGCGGCCGAGCTCCGATCGGCTCATCACCAGCATCGGGAGGAGCTGAGCCGAACCAAGAGAGACTGCGAGAGGGAGATCCGCCGACTGGTAGGACTGATCAGATGCGCGGTGCGTGGCTATGTTCCCAATTTCGTTGTATACCTGCAGTGCAATGACACCTAAGGCATTCTATTCTATTCTATTTCACAAGAAGAAAATGTCCGGTTGCTCGCTTCGCTTTTGTCACAGCAAAGGTGTTCTAGTCGATTCCAGAAAAAAATTGGCCGGTTGCTCTCTTTGTTTTTGTCACAATTCTGGCAAATGAGTTTGCCCGCCTGCCTGAGCGCTCCCCGTTTGTACATCCAGACGGATGAGATCAAGCTGAAAGACAGAGCGGTTAGTGTTTTGGATGAAGCCCTGGGGCCGGCCACGTCCACCGCCTTCAGCTGCAGACTCAGGCTGCCGAGCAGCAGATCGCTGCCCTGAGGGATTCCCAAAGGGCGGGCCTAAACTACCCTGGAAGTGGGGTCAACGCCGCTACTAGCAATCCTCTTCATTGCGTAAGCCACCTCATCACACACTTGCAGTACGCATGACTTAGTTCGTTGCTGGAGGAAGGTAGCACAAAAACAGTTTTGAACTTTGAACGAGTGCTTGTGTGTGTGTGTTGCGGGGCGTTTTCAGTCTCAGGAGGATCGGGACACGCGACGGTTTCATCTGAAAATCGCTGAGCTCAGCGCAGTCATCAGGAAACTGGAGGATCGAAACGCCCTGCTTTCTGAAGAGCGCAATGAACTGGTAATTTATTGACGGCACGCTTGAAGGTTTGCGCTACGTTTGATGCGCGCCATCCAGCGAGGCACCCATTGCGCTTGCTTATTAGTTGAGCGGCGCGGCGAGTCGGTTGCCTGGTAGATGTCTTTTATTGGGAGCCAAAGCCACGATTCCGTTCAAACCGATGCAAAAGGAATGGATACGTTCTGGCCCGCGTGTTGTGCGTCTTTCACATCCCGCACTTCATGCTTGCAGCTAAAGCGACTGAGAGAAACAGAAAGCCAGTTTCTGCCACTCCTGTACAAAAACAAACGCCTGAGCAGGAAGAATGAAGAACTCTCGCTGGTGCTGTGTCGCCTTGAAAACAAAGTGCGCTTTGTCACCCAGGAGAACGAGGAGATGGCAAGCTTGGTAAGTCGACGCGGACAACGGCGGCGTGCCAACAGAGTCCACTGCATTTGTGTTCCACAGAGAAGGCCTAGTTCGCTCAATGACCTGGACCGCGGTTGCGGCCAGCAGGACGGTGAAATGGAGTTCCTTCAAGTTGTGGAGCAGCGGCACATCATCGACGACTTGTCCAAGGTCTTCAGGCAGGCGACTCGGTGCACGTACGGCAGCGCCGCGCTCGCTCGCTGTCGCCAGGAAACCTTTTCCGTCCAAAGCTTGGCCGGCGGCCACCATCCAAAAAATTGGCCCCTTAAATTCCGACCTTTCAAGCAGGAGCATTGTGCGCACGCGTTTGAACACGCTTTAGACTTGTTTTGCCGTTTTCAGCAGCTCAAAGCTCCCGTTTTGTCAGCGCCTTTGCCACTCGCTGTGCGCTGAAAACGACGGACTTGCCCGGCTGCTCAGCCCGTCAACCATGAGCCGCGAGCGCGACGTCATTGTCCGTAGGCAGCTAGTGGCAAAATGCACCCTGTTAGAGTTGCGCTCGCTCCAACTTATTTTGCAAGAACCACACGGGAGACAAGTAAGTTCTTTTGGACACCTGCAGGTGGAGAGTCCATCCGTTGTACGAATGAAGTCTGACTCTCGGCTCCTGCACGAGCATTTTAATTAAGAGAAACAGGGTGGGTGTAAGAGTGGATTGAATAGAGGAAGCCCTTGACCTCTAGTCAAAACATAGCAAGGGGTGTTTTACGACTTTGTGTAGGAAGGGATAAGCGATAGGGATAAATAAGGGATAAATAATATTATTTATTACAGGTCGCAGTCAAAGTCAAAGCAACACAATGATACGATAAAGATAATCTGGAAAACCCTGACACACCCTGTAGTTGTCACTTTTGGAAAAGACGAGCGTCCCTCCAATCATCGCCGGTGACGTGTTTTTCAGGCTCTGGAGACAGGAGCTCATGTCAGAAATGTCATTGTGAGTTGCGTTTGTTTCTGCGCCGGAGCCGTTCGTTCCCTTTGCATCCAAAGAATCTCAAAGGCGGATTATTTGTGTCGACAGGAGAGAGATTTGCTGCTACGATACCGACGTCGAGAATCTCTGAGGAGGAACAAAGCGTGAGGTCCTGCAAGGTGAGTCTGTTTGTTTGCGGCTGCTTGGTGTTGCGCAAGATGAAATGGCCTTTTTCTCGCTATCGTTCCTCTCGTCGATTCATCGTGAGGTGTCGCTTCAGTTTGTTCAGAGAGATGTTTGCTTCCGCGCCCGCAGGTCATCGAAACATTTTACGGCTACGACGAAGACGTGTTGGTGGACTCGGACGGATCGTCCTTGTCTTTTCACACCGACAGAACCCCCGACACGGAACCCGAAGAGGTAGCCCGCCATTTCTGCCAGCGTATTGGCACCAAACATTCCTCTTCAGCCTGGAATCGGACTCGTCTTTGCGTCGCGGGTGCTTTGTCGCCGGTCTGACTGATTCTGGTACTAGTGCTGTGTTGCATTGGTGTGTGCATGAAGAGGCGGAGCTTCGCTACCGCCAGCTGACGCAAGAATATCAAGCGCTGCAACGAGCCTACGCTCTGCTAGCCCAGACCAGCGAAAGGGGACTACGACGCCGAGAAGGAGATCAAGGTGGCGCCCCTTCCTGCAACCCCCGGCCGGGTCGCAGCCTCCCCGTTCTCACCCAGCCTCGGGTGTTCTCTGGTCTGAAAGGAGGAGGAGGAGCCTCCCTCCTCCTCCTTTCAGACCAGAGAAAAGCTGATGGTAGAAATGGGTCACTATCAAAGCAGAGTAGCAGATCTGGAGTCAGCGCTGAAGCAACAAGGACAGGTAAGCTCATCAATGAGCACACCTTTTTCTCAGACAAAATAGCTACATTCTTCAGTCACTCATCCGTCTGGCATTACTGGACCAACCCCCCCCCCCCCCCCCCCCCCGAACGTGGCTGGGAAAATGCGGAGAAAAGCAAATGTCATTTTCCAGTCAACCAAAGAATTTGTGGATGAAAATGACACAACATTCCAAAGCTGTCCACGCGTTTGTCTCTTCTAGAATGTCAAGTGGGTGGAGGAGAAGCAGCTGCTGCGTCAGAGCAATCAGCAGTTGGCCGAAAAGGTGACGGAAAGAAAGGCGCTGGGCGGAGTCGCTTGGCGTCACACCTGTCGGGAAGCCCCGCAGATGAGGTCTGACTGTCTTTTCAGGTCAGGCGGATGGAGGCGGAAGAAGCGCGTCTGAAAGAGCACATCCAGGATATCCGAGATCAAAACGAACTGCTTGAGTTCCGCATCCTGGAGCTGGAGGTGGGAAGACTCGCACAAGCGTGTTGAGGCCAGAGATGTGACGGACGGACGGACGGACGGACGGATGCATGCCTCTGCCTTTCAGGAGAGGGAGTGGCGCTCCCCCGTCTTGAAGTTTCTGCAAGTCCGTTTCCCAGACGGCCTCAGCCCTTTGCAGATCTACTGCGAGGCCGAGGGCGTGAGCGTACGTAAGGCGTCCCTCGCAACCCTAACCTTAACCCGAGGTCCCAGAACACCTTACATTGCTCCTTGCGCCTTTCCCCCGGACATCGTCATCAGTGATCTGATGAAGAAGCTGGACATCCTGGGCTATAACGCCGTAAGTGTATGTCGAACTCCTTATGTTCGCACTCCACGAGACTCGGCGGCTCAAATGTGACTTTTGGAAGGCTTTGCGCTGAAAGAAGCTTGTTGACGCTGTGCCTTTGGGCTCTTGCAGAATCTCACCAACGAGGAGCAGGTGGTCGTGATTCACGCCAGGACCCTTCTCACCCTAGCCGAGAAGGTAACGCGCACGTCCACGCACGCTCTCGCATTCTGCTTATGTGACAGCAGCCTTTCCTCAGTGGTTAGAATACATCAAAGTGACCAAGTCAGCACTTCAACAGAAGATGTTGGACATTGAAAGTGAGAAGGTAGACAGACACGCGACATCAGCCAAGGGGAACTCCGGCAATGTGCCCCAACAATTCTGACCTTGAGCTGTGCTAGGATATGTTCTGCAAGCAGAAGGGCTACCTGGATGAAGAGTTGGACTTCAGGAAGTGTTCCATGGACCAGGCTCATAAGGTAAGCCGCCCTCAAATCTCCCGCCGGACCACTGATGGACGAGGATTGCGGCCCAGAGGATCCTGGAGCTGGAGGCCATGTTGTACGAGGCGCTACCGCAGCGGGACTGCCCCGCCACGGACGGCGAAAAAGCCAGCCACGCTGGCGTGAATGACGTGCTGACGGCGGATCAGAGAGAAGAGCTTAGGAGCGCCGTGGACCAATGGAAGCGAGCCCTGATGTGCGAGTTGAGGGAGCGCGACGCTTGCATCCTCCAAGAGAGAATGGATCTGCTGCACAGCGCGCAACAGGTAAGGGCCCAAAGCCAGCCCGGCACTTACTTGCACGCTTACTGGCTTTTGAATGCCACTTTCCATTTGTCCGTCCTAGAGGAACAAAGAGCTGAAAGAATTCATCGAAGCTCAGAAGAGACAAATCAAACAATTGGAGGAGAAGTTTCTGTTTCTCTTTCTATTCTTCTCCTTGGCCTTCATTCTGTGGCCCTAACACCAGCTGGTGAGTGAGCTCCAGCGGCACCGCACTCGACACCTCCGATACACTGCCAGCCGGTCTCAGACGTTGGCAGACGCTCCGATGCCAACGTATACCCCCCGCCACGGTGACAGAGGCACCGCGTCACACCGGCGCTCATCCAATCAGAAGGCAGGAAAAGCAAATTCACATGCAGGGCACTTTTGAACCAGAAGAGAGCGCCACAAAAAACGGTTGTTGCCCCAAACGCGCACTAAAAAGGGTCAGAATAACAAGAGTCCCACTGGCCAGCCGGGGCCACCCGTCCAGCTGTTTCTTCAGGGGGGAAAAAAATTGGAGTCACCGGTGAGTACATTTTGCATTTAGCTCTGCTTTTCTGCTTCTGTCTTCAAGTGTGTGGCATCCTGCGATCAAAGAGTCAGCCAACCCCAAAGCGGTTGACCTCAACGTCCCACCACCATGCCTACCAGAGCAGGTGACGTGATGCTTTGGACATCCTTCCGTCTCAGATGCCCAAAAGTACTCTTTGCCACATCTGCGGCAATACGGTGTCTTTTCAAAGGTGCAAATAAATCCAGCGTGGGCGGAACACGCACGTCTTCGGTTTTTCCCGCTTTGTTTGTGTGACAGCTGTTGTGAAAATTTTATACAAATAAAGTTGTATAGTACAGGTTTGGCCAAGCCGCAACTCCTGAACCGCATGCGACTCTTTTATGTTCATATCAACATTTGTGTGTGTGTGTGTGGGGGGGGGGGGGGGGGGGGGGGGTTGTGCGTGTTGGCTTCACTTGAGTTCAATTTGGTATTTTGGTCAAAAGCGCATGTGGTGAAATTCCACAAAGTAGGATGGGCAAACACATTTCTTTAAACTATGAGTGTCAATTGGGCTCTCGAAATGGCAGGGAAAAGATGCACAGCAAAACGAAAATACGTAGATGAACACAGGACGTTTTAATCAGAGTGGGAAAGTTTCTATTTTTTGTTGAACGTGATGGCAAACCATTCTGCCTGATATGTCAGACCTCAGCGCATTTCAAAGATTCAAATCTTCAGCGCCATGCACTTCAGCTCACTCCATGCTAACATTGATCAGGCGTCGAACCCGCATCATCATGCTTAAGAGGTGGCCATGCTAACCAGTGCGCCATTATGTCAACGCATAATAACTAAGTCTACTGGTCAAAACAGCGGTTACTATATGACGTCGCTACGTCGTGGTCACGTGACGCAGACAAGACGTCAATGGACGTGGGCAGAGTTAACTTGTTTAAAAGGGAGTAGGCAGAAGAAATATTTAATTTATTTAAATCTATTTTGAGTGCACACCATTATGCCAATGCATAACAACTGTAAATCTACTAAACAAAACAGCGGTTGCTATATGACATCTGCCACGTCGTGGTCACGTGACATACGTGACGTCGATGGGCGTAACTTTCGCCGGAATTCAAATCCGCGGGGAGAGTTAACTTGTTTAAAAGAGAGTGGGCAGAAGAATTATTTAATTTATTTAAATCTATTTGGTGTGTGCGCCATTATGTCAATGCATAACAACTGTAAGTCTACTAAACAAAACAGCGGTTGCTATTTGACGTCTGCCACGTCGTGGTCACGTGACGCGGACGTGACGTCGACGCCTACTTTACATCCCACCGATCACAGGACTCCTCGGCTGCATAACCGTGCCCCCTTCCCAACCAATCGGATTTGCTATACGCGAAAACGACGCCAATGGAAAGAGCTTCCGCCCAAATTTAAATCCGTGGGCGTGGCTCGCAGCAGGAAGTAGGAAAATGGCGGCGATGTTGACAAAGACACAGCGGATGGTAACATACGACTAACAAGAGAAATATTTTTATTTTCTGCTTGCAACTGGACCGTCCAGAGCGTACACGGTAAGTACAACTCATCGTTTTTAAAAAGAAGTACTTTTGTTGCCCTGAAAAGCGAGTGAGCGTGGCGTTTGTGGGGGACGTCGAATTTCGACGATTCTTTCTGGTCAACGGTTGTAAATGATTGTGTTGATTAAAAAAGAAAACTTGATGTAACTCTACTTTTAACTGCCGTTTCAGATAGATTTGGAATTGCATCACATCCAATTTTGCCTAGAGCGTACACGGTAAGTAACACTCGTTGTGTTTAAGGAGATTTACGTTTGTAATAGCAGAAGTGTAGCCGCGTTGCGTTGTACGTGTGAATGTTGGTCCGGGCGAAATGTTAATGTTTAATTTCATTCCTTTAGGTTCCACGGTGTTTGTTGGCTGCAAGTTTTCCACTGCAAGAAGAGGCTCATATCATTGACCAGGAGCGAGCTACAATGGTGAGTAGCCATAACATTTATGTTAAACACTTCCTATTTCATGTCTAACAGTACTTGATTTAACAAATAACCATAAATAAATACAGTGTGGGCACTGAAGTTAACATATGTGATTATACTGCCTAATCTGTCACCGAGTAGATTGTTGCAAAGTAATATAAGATCCAAAGTTGTAATTCAGAATAGTTTTCAAAAGAAGGCCATTAGAATTATATACAAGTCTGATTACCCTGAACAAGCTATTAATTAAATCACAAATTCTTCAATTCAAAGATTTGGTAGATTATCAGACAAATAATGTCTAACAGTAATTGATTTAACACATCACGATAAGTAGATTGAGTGTGGGCACTCTCAAGTTAACATATGTGATTATACTGCCTAATCTGTTACAGAGTATGTTGTTGCCAAGTAATGTAGAATAGATCCAAAGTAGTAATCCAGAATAGTTTTGAAGAGGCCATTAGAATGATAAACAAATCTGATTACCTTGAACATAATAACAAGCTAAGTGTTTAATATGTCCTATGAAGTCAAAATTGGGCACCATCATGTGGTGAAATTTGGAATTGCATCACATCCAATTTTGCCTGGGAACAAACAGATTACATAAATCTTAGTTTTGAATAAGCCACTCCTTCTCAAACAAGTAAACTCTGCCCATTTTGCGCAGTAGATGTTCTGTTAATATCTAGTATTTATACAAAGTCATAATTTAAATTGCTTTCAACCTTCATTCATCGGTTCAACCAACATTACTCGCTCTTATTACCAACTTGTATTGATTTAACTAAGCGTTTAATACTTCCTATCAGGTCTCAAATCGAGATTTGGCAAAATACAATTTCAGCAAATCCAATTTTGCCAGGGAACAAAAATAGATTAAATAAACTAAATAAGTCCTCTTCCCATTAAATAAATCAGAAAAGTCTGTCTTGTAACCAGTCCTCTTCAAACAAGTAAAGTCTGCCCATTTTGTGCCGTAGATTTTGTGTCTATGCCTAGTATTTAAACAAAATCATAATTTAAACGACTTCTTTCCTTCATTCACTTTGGAAATTTGGAATTGCAGCAAATCGAATTTTGGCAGGGAACAAAAATAGATCAATTAAACTAAATAAGTCTTCTTCCCATTAAATAAATTAAAAAAGTCTGTCTTGTAACCAGTCCTTTTCAAACAAGTAAAGTCTGCCCATTTTGTGCCGTCGATTTTGTGTTAATGCCTAGTATTTATACAAAATCATAATTTAAAGGACTTCATTCCTTCATTCACTTTGGAAATTTGGAATTGCAGCACATCAAATTTTGCCTGGGAAGAAAAGTAGATTAAATAAATTTAATAAGTCTTACTACTTCCCATTAAATAAATTAAATACGTCTTACTTGTTCCCACTCCTTTTCAAAACAGTAGTTTAAAACGAGGGCCCTTCACTCAATCTTTAACCTCAACCCCGCACGTTGTGTTGTATCTGTGAATGTTGGTTGTGGCCAAATGATAGTTTTCTTTCATTCGTTTAGGTTCCAAGAAAACTTGATGTAACTCTACTTTTAACTGCCGTTTCAGATAAGCGGGTATTACGTCGCAGTCAAATGCCGCGGATATGACGTAATTGCCCGAACCTCCGCCAAAATTCAAATCTGTTGGCGCGATGGCCGTGAGCCACTGAGCAGCGACGATTATCAACAGAAATATCTTTATTTTCTGCTTGCAACTGGACCGTCTAGAGCGTACACGGTAAGTAACACTCATTGTGTTTAAGGAGATTTACGTTTGTAATAGCAGAAGTGTAGCCGCGTTGCGTTGTACGTGTGAAAATTGGTCGAGGCGAAATGTTAATGTTTAATTTCATTCCTTTAGGTTCCACGGTGTTTGTTGGCTGCAAGTTTTCCACTGCAAGAAGAGGCTCGTATCATTGACCAGGAGCGAGCTACAATGGTGAGTAGCCATAACATTTATGTTAAACACTTCCTATTTCATGTCTAACAGTACTTGATTTAACAAATAACCATAAATAAATACAGTGTGGGCACTGAAGTTAACATATGTGATTATACTGCCTAATCTGTCACGGAGTAGATTGTTGCAAAGTAATATAAGATCCAAAGTTGTAATTCAGAATAGTTTTCAAAAGAAGGCCATTAGAATTATATACAAGTCTGATTACCCTTAACATAACAACAAGCTATTAATTAAATCACAAATTCTTCAATTCAAAGATTTGGTAGATTATCAGACAAATAATGTCTAACAGTAATTGATTTAACACATCACGATAAGTAGATTGAGTGTGGGCACTCTCAAGTTAACAGATATGATTATACTGCCTAATCTGTTACAGAGTATGTTGTTGCCAAGTAATGTAGAATAGATCCAAAGTAGTAATCCAGAATAGTTTTGAAGAGGCCATTAGAATAATAAACAAATCTGATTACCTTGAACATAATAACAAGCTAAGTGTTTAATATGTCCTATGAAGTCAAAATTGGGCACCATCATGTGGTGAAATTTGGAATTGCATCACATCCAATTTTGCCTGGGAACAAACAGATTAAATAAATCTTAGTTTTGAATAAGCCACTCCTTCTCAAACAAGTAAACTCTGCCCATTTCGCGCAGTAGATGTTCTGTTAATATCTAGTATTTATACAAAGTCATAATTTAAATTGCTTTCAACCTTCATTCATCGGTTCAACCAACATTACTCGCTCTTATTACCAACTTGTATTGATTTAACTAAGCGTTTAATACTTCCTATCAGGTCTCAAGGCAAGATTTGGCAAAATACAATTTCAGCAAATCCAATTTTGCCAGGGAACAAAAATAGATTAAATAAACTAAATAAGTCTTCTTCCCATTAAATAAATCAGAAAAGTCTGTCTTGTAACCAGTCCTCTTCAAACAAGTAAAGTCTGCCCATTTTGTGCCGTAGATTTTGTGTCTATGCCTAGTATTTAAACAAAATCATAATTTAAACGACTTCTTTCCTTCATTCACTTTGGAAATTTGGAATTGCAGCAAATCGAATTTTGCCAGGGAACAAAAATAGATCAATTAAACTAAATAAGTCTTCTTCCCATTAAATAAATTAAAAAAGTCTGTCTTGTAACCAGTCCTTTTCAAACAAGTAAAGTCTGCCCATTTTGTGCCGTCGATTTTGTGTTAATGCCTAGTATTTATACAAAATCATAATTTAAAGGACTTCATTCCTTCATTCACTTTGGAAATTTGGAATTGCAGCACATCAAATTTTGCCTGGGAAGAAAAGTAGATTAAATAAATTTAATAAGTCTTACTACTTCCCATTAAATAAATTAAATACGTCTTACTTGTTCCCACTCCTTTACAAAAAAGTAGTTTAAAACGAGGTCCCTTCACTCAACCTTTAACCCTATTTATTCACCTTCTAGGCTAAGTGTTAAAGGCTAAGTGTTAAAGGCTAAGTGTTAAAGGCTAAGTGTTAAAGGCTAAGTGCCAGAGGCTAGGCGCCAGAGGCGAGTTTTTGTGGGCTGAAGTTTTAGTGGGGTTAGTGTGAATACAATCCAAAAGAATACAACAGAATACAATACAATAGAATATAATACATAGATTAAATTCAATAGCTCTTACTACTTCCCATTAAATAAATTAAATACGTCTTACTTGTTCCCAATCCTTTTCAAAAAAGTAGTTTAAAACGAGGGCCCTTCACTCAACCTTTAACCTCAACCCCGCACGTCACATTGTGTTGTATCTGTGAATGTTGGTTGTGGCCAAATGATAGTTTTCTTTCATTCGTTTAGGTTCCACGGTGTTTGTTGGCTATGTTTTCCACTGTCAGAAGGATGAAAATACAAAGTACAACGCTTGGACGTGGGCGAAGACGTCACCGGTGAGTCCTTCCTTCCTATTTATTTACCTTCTAGATGCTAGAGGCTAAGTGTTAGAGGCTAAGTGTTAAACACAATACGAACAACACAACGATACTGCACTGAACAACACGATACCGCACTGAGAAACACGATACCGCACTGAACAACACGATACCGCACTGAACAACACCATCCCGCACTGAACACCATGCCACACTGAACAACACCATCCCGCACTGAACAACACCATGCCGCACTAAACAACACCATGCCGCACTGAACAACACCATGCCTCACTGAACGACACCATGCCGCACTGAAAGACACCATGCCGCACTGAACGACACCATGCCGCACTGAAAGACACCATCCCGCACTGAACACCATGCCGCACTGAACAACACCATCCTGCACTGAACAACACCATCCCGCACTGAACAACACCATGCCGCACTGAACAACATTATGCCGCACTGAACATTATGCCGCACTGAACAACACCATGCCGCACTGAACAACACCATGCCGCACTGAACAACATTATGCCGCACTGAACAACATTATGTCGCACTGAACAACACCATGCCGCACTGAACAACACCATGCCGCACTGAACAACATTATGCCGCACTGAAAAACACCATGCCGCACTGAACAACACCATCCCGCACTGAACAACACCATGCCGCATTGAACAACACCATGCCGCACTGAACAACACCATGCTGCACTGAACAACATTATGCTGCACTGAACAACACGATCCTGCATTGAACAACACCATGCCGCACTGAACAACACCATCCTGCACTGAACAACACCATCCTGCACTGAACAACACCACCCCGCACTGAACAACACGATCCCGCATTGAACACCATCCTGCACTGAACAACACCATGCCGCACTGAACAACACCATTCCGCACTGAACAACACCATGCCGCACTGAACAACACCATGCCGCACTGAACAACACCATGCCGCACTGAACAACACCATGCCGCACTGAACAACATCATGCCGCACTGAACAACACCATGCCGCACTGAACAACACCATCCCGCACTGAACAACACCATGCCGCATTGAACAACACCATGCCGCACTGAACAACACCATCCTGCACTGAACAACACCATCCCGCACTAAACAACACCATGCCGCACTGAACAACATTATGGCGCACTGGACAACATTATGCCGCACTGAACACCATGCCGCACTGAACAACACCATGCCGCACTGAACAACACCATGCCGCACTGAACAACACCATGCCGCACTGAACAACATTATGCCGCACTGAACAACACCATGCCGCACTGAACAACACCATGCCGCACTGAACAACACGATCCCGCATTGAACAACACCATCCTGCACTGAACAACACCATGCCGCACTGAACAACACCATGCCGCACTGAACAACACCATGCCGCACTGAACAACACCATCCCGCACTGAACAACACCATGCCGCATTGAACAACACCATGCCGCACTGAACAACACCATCCTGCACTGAACAACACCATCCCGCACTGAACAACACCATGCCGCACTGAACAACATTATGGCGCACTGAACAACATTATGCCGCACTGAACAACACCATGCCGCACTGAACAACACCATGCCGCACTGAACAACACCATGCCGCACTGAACAACATTATGCCGCACTGAACAACATTATGCCGCACTGAACAACACCATGCCGCACTGAACAACACCATGCCGCACTGAACAACACCATGCCGCACTGAACAACACGACGTCGCACTGAACAACACGACGCCGCACAGAACAACACGACGCCGCACAGAATAACACAATACCGCACAGAACAACACAATACCGCACAAACAGTTTTAGATATTACGTCGCAATCATGTGACGCGGACATGACGTCAATAGGCGGAACTCACGGCAAAATTATAATCCGTGGGCGTGGCTTGCAACAGGAAGTAGGAAAGCGGCAGTTCTGGCAAACAAGACACAGCTGTTAGTAACACGATGACTAACAAGGCAAATATTTTTGTTTTCAGCTTGCAACTTGACCGTCTAGAGCGTACAAGGTAATTACAACTGTTTTTTTTTAGCCCTGAAAAGCAAGGGAGTGTGGCGTTTGGGAGGAATGTCGAACTCGGCGTCTGCTTCCAGCCACAGACGCCAAATTTCGACGATTATTTCGACTGGTCAACGGTTGTAAATTATTGCGTTGACTAAAAACTTTATTTAACTCTACTCTTAACTTTGCCGTTTCAGATATGCGGGTATTACACCGCGGAAATGACGTCAATAGGCTGAACTCTCGCCAAAATTCAAATCTGTGGGCGCAATGGCCTTGAGCGAGACACCGGATACAAACACGACGATTATCAACAGAAATATCTTTATTTTCCGCTTGCAAGTGGACCGTCTAGAGCGTACACGGTAAGTACAACTCATTGTGTTTAAAAAGATTTACGTTTGTGTAGTTTGCGTTGCGTTGTATCTGTGAATGTTGGTTGAGGCTAAATGTTAATGTTTAATTTCATTCCTTTAGGTTCCACGGTGTTTGTTGGCTGTATGTTTTCCACTGCAAGAAGAGGCTCGTATCATTGACCAGCAGGAGCTACAATGGTGAGTACCCCTTTCGTCTTCCATTTATGTTAAACACTTCCTATTTCATGTCTAACAGTACTCGATTTAACAAATAACCATAAATAAATACAGTGTGGGCAGTCACGTTAACATATGTGATTATCCTGCCTAATATGTTTATCACAAATATGTCACTAATCACTAATATGTTTATTTGTTTATCACAACACCTTTGGACCTTCAGCAATCGATTATTTACCTTCATCTACATAGAGACAGAACGATGGTGTCTTAAACATCTCATTCATTTCACCAAATAACTTCACGCAGGTGGATAACGGCCGTCTCGGTCACGCTATGTTGCGTGATGCAGTTTTGAAGAACCAAATGCATTTATTCAATGAATAAGTCAAGCTAGTTCTATGTTTATGATGTTGTAAGTTACGGTACCGATTGAAGTTGAGTTCGAAGCCAGTGGAAAACAGCGCTGCGTTTGTGCTCTCCAGGTACAAATGTTGTGATCTCTGACTGACGACCGGGCGAGACTCGAGTAAGAGATGTCCAAACGAGCTCCGGCAGGGCGGGCCAAGGCGGAGCGAACGGACGCCCTTCAGGCCGCCAATGACGAGCTGAGAACCAAACTGATGGACGTCCAGTTAGAACTTCAGCAGGAGAAGAACAAGGTGAAAACCTCAACAGACAGACACTGCCTGCCTCCCTGCCTGCCTCCCTGCCTGCCTCCCTGCCTGCCTCCCTCCCTCCCAGTTTTCCCGATGTAGATTAGACATGCGTGTGCCATGACTGTGTCAGCCTACATCAACAAATGCACCGAGGACGTCAGCACCACTAAGAATATCATCACCCGGGGCAACCAACGACCCTGGATGACTGAGGAGGTACGTCAAACGCTACGAGCGCGGAACTCTGCCTTCAAGTCTGGCGACAAGGAGACACTGAGGACAGCGAGAGCCAACTTGAACCGTGCCATCAGGATAGCGAAGCGAGACCGCAGTCGAAAATTTCAGGATCGTTTCCACGACGTCAAAAACATCAGGAGTATGTGGCAAGGCATACGGGCGATTACAGACTACAACTCACCCTCCCCCCCCCCGGTGGGTGTAGTTGATGCTGACTTTCTAAATGGTCTAAATAACTTCTTTGGGAGGTTCGAGGCACTAAACGGCACTCCAGCAGTTAAAACTGTCCCCCATCAGGAAGAGGAGGTACTCTGCCTTGACTCCGCCGATGTGTTGAAGACCCTGAGGAGAGTCAACCCCTGTAAGGCCCCTGGCCCCGACAACATTCCTGGGCGTGTGTTCAGGGAATGTGCAAGTCATCTGGCTGGGGTCATCACAGACATTTTTAACACCTCGCTGGGCCAAGCCACAGTGCCGGCGTGCTTTAAGACTGCCTCCATCATTCCGGTGCCGAAGAAACCTCAAATCACCTCATTTAATGATTACCGGCCTGTTGCACTGACTCCGGTTATGATGAAGTGCTTCGAAAGGCTGCTTAAAGGTCACATCGTTTCCAGACTCCCCCTATTATTTGACCCGTTCCAGTTTGCCGACCGGCAAAACCGCTCCACTCAGGACGCCATCTCCTCCGTTCTTCACCTGAGCCTGGCTCACCTGGAGGAGAAGAACACCCATGTGCGGAGGCTGTTCCTGGACTTCAGCTCAGCGTTTAACACCATCATCCCACAGCATCTGGTAGGAAAATTGGAACACCTGGGCTTCAACACCCCCCTTCGCAACTGGCTGCTAGACTTCCTCACCAACAGACCTCAGTCAGTCCGGGTCGGACAGAACACCTCTGATGTCATCACCCTCAGCACAGGCTCCCTTCAGGGCTGCGTCCTGAGCCCCCTGCTGTGCACCCTGATGACACACGACTGCGTCCTCAGGTTCACCACCAATCACATCGTGAAGTCAGCAGACGACACAACGGTGGTGGGGCTCATCAGAGACAACAACGACCTGGACTACAGAGAGGAGGTGGAGCAGCTGGTGGGCTGGTGCAGAGAAAACAGCCTGATCCTGAATGAGGAGAAGATGAAGGAGATCATCGTCGACTTCAGGAAAAAACAGCCTCACCACGCTCCACTGATCATCAACAGCTCAGCTGTGGAGGTGGTCAGCACCACCAAATTCCTGGGGGTCCACATCACAGAAGACCTCACCTGGACTATGAACACTACGGCACTGGTCAAGAGGGCACAGAAGCGCTTGTACTTCCTGCGGAGGATGAGGAGAGCCCACCTGCCCCCACCCATCATGAGGACGTTCTACAGGAGCACCATAGAGAGCATTCTGACAAGCTGTCTCTCTGTGTGGTGTGGAGGCTGCACCGCCTCCGATTGGAAGAACGTGAGGAGAGTGGTGAGGACAGCAGAGAGGATCATAGGGGCTCCTCTTCCCTCCATTCAGGACATTTCATCTCAGCGCTGCATGTCCCGTGCCCGTAACATCATCAATGACCCATCACACCCCCACCATGGACTGTTCTCCCTGCTGCCCTCTGGGAAGAGGTTTGCAGCATCCGCTGCAGGTCCACCAGGTTCTGCAACAGCTTTTTCCCTGCTGTCATCAGACTGTTGAACACTAGAACTGTTGAGCTCTAAACTGAACTCTGCATCACACATTCACAGAACTGTACTTTATGACACTACGGACCTCTATCTTGCACTATCTCGCACTACCAACTTTACTGAACTTGTATAAACCCTTTAAATAGAAGTTTAATACATGGTTTAGCATTCCTCTGCACACTCTTGAATACTGTTTTGCCTACTTGCACTATTGCATAATTATCACTGCTGCACTTTATACTTATTTTTAATATATATATATATATATATATAGTATATATGTATATATATATATTTTCATAGGATATGTTACTTCTATTCAACTGCAATATCACTACTTTGTTGTAAGACGTATGCAACGGAATTTCGTTTTGTATGCACCATGTGCAGACAAGATGACAATAAAGTTTGTCTAAGTCTAAGTCATGTCAGGTCAGCTGTCTGGAGAGAGAGAGAAGTCAGGACCTGCGGGCGGAGCACCACCGTGCCACCGCCGCCATGACGGAACTCAAAAGCAAACTCCATGAGGAGAAGCAGAAAGAGTTAGCCATTACCAGGGAGACATTACTGCGGCAGCATGAAATGGAGCTGATGAGAGTGATCAAAATCAAATATGGAGAGATCCAGCGACTGAATGCCTTGGTCCTCAGCCTGAGGGACGGCTCCATGGACAAGGTGATCCGCTCTATCCGTGTCTGACTATCCGCACGCCACGTCGGGCTTCGATGCGGCCGCTACCGTATTGTGTAGCTTGTCCCCAGTAAGCGTCGCGGCGCTCCGTTGCGGTCTCAACGGCCCGGTGTGGCGCAATGTCTGCTCAGGTGAGGAGGGGGGGCGCTTTGCTGGCGGAGGTGGAGGAGACGCGGCGGTGTCGGGAGACCGAGCGGTGTCGCCTCCACCAGGAGCGCGGAAGAAGCCCTGGCAGCGGCCCAGCAGGCCTGGCAGTCCCGAGCGGCCGAGCTCCGATCGGCTCATCACCAGCATCGGGAGGAGCTGAGCCGAACCAAGAGAGACTGCGAGAGGGAGATCCGCCGACTGGTAGGACTGATCAGATGCGCGGTGCGTGGCTATGTTCCCAATTTCGTTGTATACCTGCAGTGCAATGACACCTAAGGCATTCTATTCTATTCTATTTCACAAGAAGAAAATGTCCGGTTGCTCGCTTCGCTTTTGTCACAGCAAAGGTGTTCTAGTCGATTCCAGAAAAAAATTGGCCGGTTGCTCTCTTTGTTTTTGTCACAATTCTGGCAAATGAGTTTGCCCGCCTGCCTGAGCGCTCCCCGTTTGTACATCCAGACGGATGAGATCAAGCTGAAAGACAGAGCGGTTAGTGTTTTGGATGAAGCCCTGGGGCCGGCCACGTCCACCGCCTTCAGCTGCAGACTCAGGCTGCCGAGCAGCAGATCGCTGCCCTGAGGGATTCCCAAAGGGCGGGCCTAAACTACCCTGGAAGTGGGGTCAACGCCGCTACTAGCAATCCTCTTCATTGCGTAAGCCACCTCATCACACACTTGCAGTACGCATGACTTAGTTCGTTGCTGGAGGAAGGTAGCACAAAAACAGTTTTGAACTTTGAACGAGTGCTTGTGTGTGTGTGTTGCGGGGCGTTTTCAGTCTCAGGAGGATCGGGACACGCGACGGTTTCATCTGAAAATCGCTGAGCTCAGCGCAGTCATCAGGAAACTGGAGGATCGAAACGCCCTGCTTTCTGAAGAGCGCAATGAACTGGTAATTTATTGACGGCACGCTTGAAGGTTTGCGCTACGTTTGATGCGCGCCATCCAGCGAGGCACCCATTGCGCTTGCTTATTAGTTGAGCGGCGCGGCGAGTCGGTTGCCTGGTAGATGTCTTTTATTGGGAGCCAAAGCCACGATTCCGTTCAAACCGATGCAAAAGGAATGGATACGTTCTGGCCCGCGTGTTGTGCGTCTTTCACATCCCGCACTTCATGCTTGCAGCTAAAGCGACTGAGAGAAACAGAAAGCCAGTTTCTGCCACTCCTGTACAAAAACAAACGCCTGAGCAGGAAGAATGAAGAACTCTCGCTGGTGCTGTGTCGCCTTGAAAACAAAGTGCGCTTTGTCACCCAGGAGAACGAGGAGATGGCAAGCTTGGTAAGTCGACGCGGACAACGGCGGCGTGCCAACAGAGTCCACTGCATTTGTGTTCCACAGAGAAGGCCTAGTTCGCTCAATGACCTGGACCGCGGTTGCGGCCAGCAGGACGGTGAAATGGAGTTCCTTCAAGTTGTGGAGCAGCGGCACATCATCGACGACTTGTCCAAGGTCTTCAGGCAGGCGACTCGGTGCACGTACGGCAGCGCCGCGCTCGCTCGCTGTCGCCAGGAAACCTTTTCCGTCCAAAGCTTGGCCGGCGGCCACCATCCAAAAAATTGGCCCCTTAAATTCCGACCTTTCAAGCAGGAGCATTGTGCGCACGCGTTTGAACACGCTTTAGACTTGTTTTGCCGTTTTCAGCAGCTCAAAGCTCCCGTTTTGTCAGCGCCTTTGCCACTCGCTGTGCGCTGAAAACGACGGACTTGCCCGGCTGCTCAGCCCGTCAACCATGAGCCGCGAGCGCGACGTCATTGTCCGTAGGCAGCTAGTGGCAAAATGCACCCTGTTAGAGTTGCGCTCGCTCCAACTTATTTTGCAAGAACCACACGGGAGACAAGTAAGTTCTTTTGGACACCTGCAGGTGGAGAGTCCATCCGTTGTACGAATGAAGTCTGACTCTCGGCTCCTGCACGAGCATTTTAATTAAGAGAAACAGGGTGGGTGTAAGAGTGGATTGAATAGAGGAAGCCCTTGACCTCTAGTCAAAACATAGCAAGGGGTGTTTTACGACTTTGTGTAGGAAGGGATAAGCGATAGGGATAAATAAGGGATAAATAATATTATTTATTACAGGTCGCAGTCAAAGTCAAAGCAACACAATGATACGATAAAGATAATCTGGAAAACCCTGACACACCCTGTAGTTGTCACTTTTGGAAAAGACGAGCGTCCCTCCAATCATCGCCGGTGACGTGTTTTTCAGGCTCTGGAGACAGGAGCTCATGTCAGAAATGTCATTGTGAGTCGCGTTTGTTTCTGCGCCGGAGCCGTTCGTTCCCTTTGCATCCAAAGAATCTCAAAGGCGGATTATTTGTGTCGACAGGAGAGAGATTTGCTGCTACGATACCGACGTCGAGAATCTCTGAGGAGGAACAAAGCGTGAGGTCCTGCAAGGTGAGTCTGTTTGTTTGCGGCTGCTTGGTGTTGCGCAAGATGAAATGGCCTTTTTCTCGCTATCGTTCCTCTCGTCGATTCATCGTGAGGTGTCGCTTCAGTTTGTTCAGAGAGATGTTTGCTTCCGCGCCCGCAGGTCATCGAAACATTTTACGGCTACGACGAAGACGTGTTGGTGGACTCGGACGGATCGTCCTTGTCTTTTCACACCGACAGAACCCCCGACACGGAACCCGAAGAGGTAGCCCGCCATTTCTGCCAGCGTATTGGCACCAAACATTCCTCTTCAGCCTGGAATCGGACTCGTCTTTGCGTCGCGGGTGCTTTGTCGCCGGTCTGACTGATTCTGGTACTAGTGCTGTGTTGCATTGGTGTGTGCATGAAGAGGCGGAGCTTCGCTACCGCCAGCTGACGCAAGAATATCAAGCGCTGCAACGAGCCTACGCTCTGCTAGCCCAGACCAGCGAAAGGGGACTACGACGCCGAGAAGGAGATCAAGGTGGCGCCCCTTCCTGCAACCCCCGGCCGGGTCGCAGCCTCCCCGTTCTCACCCAGCCTCGGGTGTTCTCTGGTCTGAAAGGAGGAGGAGGAGCCTCCCTCCTCCTCCTTTCAGACCAGAGAAAAGCTGATGGTAGAAATGGGTCACTATCAAAGCAGAGTAGCAGATCTGGAGTCAGCGCTGAAGCAACAAGGACAGGTAAGCTCATCAATGAGCACACCTTTTTCTCAGACAAAATAGCTACATTCTTCAGTCACTCATCCGTCTGGCATTACTGGACCAACCCCCCCCCCCCCCCCCCCCCCCGAACGTGGCTGGGAAAATGCGGAGAAAAGCAAATGTCATTTTCCAGTCAACCAAAGAATTTGTGGATGAAAATGACACAACATTCCAAAGCTGTCCACGCGTTTGTCTCTTCTAGAATGTCAAGTGGGTGGAGGAGAAGCAGCTGCTGCGTCAGAGCAATCAGCAGTTGGCCGAAAAGGTGACGGAAAGAAAGGCGCTGGGCGGAGTCGCTTGGCGTCACACCTGTCGGGAAGCCCCGCAGATGAGGTCTGACTGTCTTTTCAGGTCAGGCGGATGGAGGCGGAAGAAGCGCGTCTGAAAGAGCACATCCAGGATATCCGAGACCAAAACGAACTGCTTGAGTTCCGCATCCTGGAGCTGGAGGTGGGAAGACTCGCACAAGCGTGTTGAGGCCAGAGATGTGACGGACGGACGGACGGACGGACGGACGGATGCATGCCTCTGCCTTTCAGGAGAGGGAGTGGCGCTCCCCCGTCTTGAAGTTTCTGCAAGTCCGTTTCCCAGACGGCCTCAGCCCTTTGCAGATCTACTGCGAGGCCGAGGGCGTGAGCGTACGTAAGGCGTCCCTCGCAACCCTAACCTTAACCCGAGGTCCCAGAACACCTTACATTGCTCCTTGCGCCTTTCCCCCGGACATCGTCATCAGTGATCTGATGAAGAAGCTGGACATCCTGGGCTATAACGCCGTAAGTGTATGTCGAACTCCTTATGTTCGCACTCCACGAGACTCGGCGGCTCAAATGTGACTTTTGGAAGGCTTTGCGCTGAAAGAAGCTTGTTGACGCTGTGCCTTTGGGCTCTTGCAGAATCTCACCAACGAGGAGCAGGTGGTCGTGATTCACGCCAGGACCCTTCTCACCCTAGCCGAGAAGGTAACGCGCACGTCCACGCACGCTCTCGCATTCTGCTTATGTGACAGCAGCCTTTCCTCAGTGGTTAGAATACATCAAAGTGACCAAGTCAGCACTTCAACAGAAGATGTTGGACATTGAAAGTGAGAAGGTAGACAGACACGCGACATCAGCCAAGGGGAACTCCGGCAATGTGCCCCAACAATTCTGACCTTGAGCTGTGCTAGGATATGTTCTGCAAGCAGAAGGGCTACCTGGATGAAGAGTTGGACTTCAGGAAGTGTTCCATGGACCAGGCTCATAAGGTAAGCCGCCCTCAAATCTCCCGCCGGACCACTGATGGACGAGGATTGCGGCCCAGAGGATCCTGGAGCTGGAGGCCATGTTGTACGAGGCGCTACCGCAGCGGGACTGCCCCGCCACGGACGGCGAAAAAGCCAGCCACGCTGGCGTGAATGACGTGCTGACGGCGGATCAGAGAGAAGAGCTTAGGAGCGCCGTGGACCAATGGAAGCGAGCCCTGATGTGCGAGTTGAGGGAGCGCGACGCTTGCATCCTCCAAGAGAGAATGGATCTGCTGCACAGCGCGCAACAGGTAAGGGCCCAAAGCCAGCCCGGCACTTACTTGCACGCTTACTGGCTTTTGAATGCCACTTTCCATTTGTCCGTCCTAGAGGAACAAAGAGCTGAAAGAATTCATCGAAGCTCAGAAGAGACAAATCAAACAATTGGAGGAGAAGTTTCTGTTTCTCTTTCTATTCTTCTCCTTGGCCTTCATTCTGTGGCCCTAACACCAGCTGGTGAGTGAGCTCCAGCGGCACCGCACTCGACACCTCCGATACACTGCCAGCCGGTCTCAGACGTTGGCAGACGCTCCGATGCCAACGTATACCCCCCGCCACGGTGACAGAGGCACCGCGTCACACCGGCGCTCATCCAATCAGAAGGCAGGAAAAGCAAATTCACATGCAGGGCACTTTTGAACCAGAAGAGAGCGCCACAAAAAACGGTTGTTGCCCCAAACGCGCACTAAAAAGGGTCAGAATAACAAGAGTCCCACTGGCCAGCCGGGGCCACCCGTCCAGCTGTTTCTTCAGGGGGGAAAAAAATTGGAGTCACCGGTGAGTACATTTTGCATTTAGCTCTGCTTTTCTGCTTCTGTCTTCAAGTGTGTGGCATCCTGCGATCAAAGAGTCAGCCAACCCCAAAGCGGTTGACCTCAACGTCCCACCACCATGCCTACCAGAGCAGGTGACGTGATGCTTTGGACATCCTTCCGTCTCAGATGCCCAAAAGTACTCTTTGCCACATCTGCGGCAATACGGTGTCTTTTCAAAGGTGCAAATAAATCCAGCGTGGGCGGAACACGCACGTCTTCGGTTTTTCCCGCTTTGTTTGTGTGACAGCTGTTGTGAAAATTTTATACAAATAAAGTTGTATAGTACAGGTTTGGCCAAGCCGCAACTCCTGAACCGCATGCGGCTCTTTTATGTTCATATCAACATTTGTGTGTGTGTGTGTGTGGGGGGGGGGGGGGGGGGGGGGGTTGTGCGTGTTGGCTTCACTTGAGTTCAATTTGGTATTTTGGTCAAAAGCGCATGTGGTGAAATTCCACAAAGTAGGATGGGCAAACACATTTCTTTAAACTATGAGTGTCAATTGGGCTCTCGAAATGGCAGGGAAAAGATGTACAGCAAAACGAAAATACGTAGATGAACACAGGACGTTTTAATCAGAGTGGGAAAGTTTCTATTTTTTGTTGAACGTGATGGCAAACCATTCTGCCTGATATGTCAGACCTCAGCGCATTTCAAAGATTCAAATCTTCAGCGCCATGCACTTCAGCTCACTCCATGCTAACATTGATCAGGCGTCGAACCCGCATCATCATGCTTAAGAGGTGGCCATGCTAACCAGTGCGCCATTATGTCAACGCATAATAACTAAGTCTACTGGTCAAAACAGCGGTTACTATATGACGTCGCTACGTCGTGGTCACGTGACGCAGACAAGACGTCAATGGACGTGGGCAGAGTTAACTTGTTTAAAAGGGAGTAGGCAGAAGAAATATTTAATTTATTTAAATCTATTTTGAGTGCACACCATTATGCCAATGCATAACAACTGTAAATCTACTAAACAAAACAGCGGTTGCTATATGACATCTGCCACGTCGTGGTCACGTGACATACGTGACGTCGATGGGCGTAACTTTCGCCGGAATTCAAATCCGCGGGGAGAGTTAACTTGTTTAAAAGAGAGTGGGCAGAAGAATTATTTAATTTATTTAAATCTATTTGGTGTGTGCGCCATTATGTCAATGCATAACAACTGTAAGTCTACTAAACAAAACAGCGGTTGCTATTTGACGTCTGCCACGTCGTGGTCACGTGACGCGGACGTGACGTCGACGCCTACTTTACATCCCACCGATCACAGGACTCCTCGGCTGCATAACCGTGCCCCCTTCCCAACCAATCGGATTTGCTATACGCGAAAACGACGCCAATGGAAAGAGCTTCCGCCCAAATTTAAATCCGTGGGCGTGGCTCGCAGCAGGAAGTAGGAAAATGGCGGCGATGTTGACAAAGACACAGCGGATGGTAACATACGACTAACAAGAGAAATATTTTTATTTTCTGCTTGCAACTGGACCGTCCAGAGCGTACACGGTAAGTACAACTCATCGTTTTTAAAAAGAAGTACTTTTGTTGCCCTGAAAAGCGAGTGAGCGTGGCGTTTGTGGGGGACGTCGAATTTCGACGATTCTTTCTGGTCAACGGTTGTAAATGATTGTGTTGATTAAAAAAGAAAACTTGATGTAACTCTACTTTTAACTGCCGTTTCAGATAGATTTGGAATTGCATCACATCCAATTTTGCCTAGAGCGTACACGGTAAGTAACACTCGTTGTGTTTAAGGAGATTTACGTTTGTAATAGCAGAAGTGTAGCCGCGTTGCGTTGTACGTGTGAATGTTGGTCCGGGCGAAATGTTAATGTTTAATTTCATTCCTTTAGGTTCCACGGTGTTTGTTGGCTGCAAGTTTTCCACTGCAAGAAGAGGCTCATATCATTGACCAGGAGCGAGCTACAATGGTGAGTAGCCATAACATTTATGTTAAACACTTCCTATTTCATGTCTAACAGTACTTGATTTAACAAATAACCATAAATAAATACAGTGTGGGCACTGAAGTTAACATATGTGATTATACTGCCTAATCTGTCACCGAGTAGATTGTTGCAAAGTAATATAAGATCCAAAGTTGTAATTCAGAATAGTTTTCAAAAGAAGGCCATTAGAATTATATACAAGTCTGATTACCCTGAACAAGCTATTAATTAAATCACAAATTCTTCAATTCAAAGATTTGGTAGATTATCAGACAAATAATGTCTAACAGTAATTGATTTAACACATCACGATAAGTAGATTGAGTGTGGGCACTCTCAAGTTAACATATGTGATTATACTGCCTAATCTGTTACAGAGTATGTTGTTGCCAAGTAATGTAGAATAGATCCAAAGTAGTAATCCAGAATAGTTTTGAAGAGGCCATTAGAATGATAAACAAATCTGATTACCTTGAACATAATAACAAGCTAAGTGTTTAATATGTCCTATGAAGTCAAAATTGGGCACCATCATGTGGTGAAATTTGGAATTGCATCACATCCAATTTTGCCTGGGAACAAACAGATTACATAAATCTTAGTTTTGAATAAGCCACTCCTTCTCAAACAAGTAAACTCTGCCCATTTTGCGCAGTAGATGTTCTGTTAATATCTAGTATTTATACAAAGTCATAATTTAAATTGCTTTCAACCTTCATTCATCGGTTCAACCAACATTACTCGCTCTTATTACCAACTTGTATTGATTTAACTAAGCGTTTAATACTTCCTATCAGGTCTCAAATCGAGATTTGGCAAAATACAATTTCAGCAAATCCAATTTTGCCAGGGAACAAAAATAGATTAAATAAACTAAATAAGTCCTCTTCCCATTAAATAAATCAGAAAAGTCTGTCTTGTAACCAGTCCTCTTCAAACAAGTAAAGTCTGCCCATTTTGTGCCGTAGATTTTGTGTCTATGCCTAGTATTTAAACAAAATCATAATTTAAACGACTTCTTTCCTTCATTCACTTTGGAAATTTGGAATTGCAGCAAATCGAATTTTGGCAGGGAACAAAAATAGATCAATTAAACTAAATAAGTCTTCTTCCCATTAAATAAATTAAAAAAGTCTGTCTTGTAACCAGTCCTTTTCAAACAAGTAAAGTCTGCCCATTTTGTGCCGTCGATTTTGTGTTAATGCCTAGTATTTATACAAAATCATAATTTAAAGGACTTCATTCCTTCATTCACTTTGGAAATTTGGAATTGCAGCACATCAAATTTTGCCTGGGAAGAAAAGTAGATTAAATAAATTTAATAAGTCTTACTACTTCCCATTAAATAAATTAAATACGTCTTACTTGTTCCCACTCCTTTTCAAAACAGTAGTTTAAAACGAGGGCCCTTCACTCAATCTTTAACCTCAACCCCGCACGTTGTGTTGTATCTGTGAATGTTGGTTGTGGCCAAATGATAGTTTTCTTTCATTCGTTTAGGTTCCAAGAAAACTTGATGTAACTCTACTTTTAACTGCCGTTTCAGATAAGCGGGTATTACGTCGCAGTCAAATGCCGCGGATATGACGTAATTGCCCGAACCTCCGCCAAAATTCAAATCTGTTGGCGCGATGGCCGTGAGCCACTGAGCAGCGACGATTATCAACAGAAATATCTTTATTTTCTGCTTGCAACTGGACCGTCTAGAGCGTACACGGTAAGTAACACTCATTGTGTTTAAGGAGATTTACGTTTGTAATAGCAGAAGTGTAGCCGCGTTGCGTTGTACGTGTGAAAATTGGTCGAGGCGAAATGTTAATGTTTAATTTCATTCCTTTAGGTTCCACGGTGTTTGTTGGCTGCAAGTTTTCCACTGCAAGAAGAGGCTCGTATCATTGACCAGGAGCGAGCTACAATGGTGAGTAGCCATAACATTTATGTTAAACACTTCCTATTTCATGTCTAACAGTACTTGATTTAACAAATAACCATAAATAAATACAGTGTGGGCACTGAAGTTAACATATGTGATTATACTGCCTAATCTGTCACGGAGTAGATTGTTGCAAAGTAATATAAGATCCAAAGTTGTAATTCAGAATAGTTTTCAAAAGAAGGCCATTAGAATTATATACAAGTCTGATTACCCTTAACATAACAACAAGCTATTAATTAAATCACAAATTCTTCAATTCAAAGATTTGGTAGATTATCAGACAAATAATGTCTAACAGTAATTGATTTAACACATCACGATAAGTAGATTGAGTGTGGGCACTCTCAAGTTAACAGATATGATTATACTGCCTAATCTGTTACAGAGTATGTTGTTGCCAAGTAATGTAGAATAGATCCAAAGTAGTAATCCAGAATAGTTTTGAAGAGGCCATTAGAATAATAAACAAATCTGATTACCTTGAACATAATAACAAGCTAAGTGTTTAATATGTCCTATGAAGTCAAAATTGGGCACCATCATGTGGTGAAATTTGGAATTGCATCACATCCAATTTTGCCTGGGAACAAACAGATTAAATAAATCTTAGTTTTGAATAAGCCACTCCTTCTCAAACAAGTAAACTCTGCCCATTTCGCGCAGTAGATGTTCTGTTAATATCTAGTATTTATACAAAGTCATAATTTAAATTGCTTTCAACCTTCATTCATCGGTTCAACCAACATTACTCGCTCTTATTACCAACTTGTATTGATTTAACTAAGCGTTTAATACTTCCTATCAGGTCTCAAGGCAAGATTTGGCAAAATACAATTTCAGCAAATCCAATTTTGCCAGGGAACAAAAATAGATTAAATAAACTAAATAAGTCTTCTTCCCATTAAATAAATCAGAAAAGTCTGTCTTGTAACCAGTCCTCTTCAAACAAGTAAAGTCTGCCCATTTTGTGCCGTAGATTTTGTGTCTATGCCTAGTATTTAAACAAAATCATAATTTAAACGACTTCTTTCCTTCATTCACTTTGGAAATTTGGAATTGCAGCAAATCGAATTTTGCCAGGGAACAAAAATAGATCAATTAAACTAAATAAGTCTTCTTCCCATTAAATAAATTAAAAAAGTCTGTCTTGTAACCAGTCCTTTTCAAACAAGTAAAGTCTGCCCATTTTGTGCCGTCGATTTTGTGTTAATGCCTAGTATTTATACAAAATCATAATTTAAAGGACTTCATTCCTTCATTCACTTTGGAAATTTGGAATTGCAGCACATCAAATTTTGCCTGGGAAGAAAAGTAGATTAAATAAATTTAATAAGTCTTACTACTTCCCATTAAATAAATTAAATACGTCTTACTTGTTCCCACTCCTTTACAAAAAAGTAGTTTAAAACGAGGTCCCTTCACTCAACCTTTAACCCTATTTATTCACCTTCTAGGCTAAGTGTTAAAGGCTAAGTGTTAAAGGCTAAGTGTTAAAGGCTAAGTGTTAGAGGCTAAGTGCCAGAGGCTAGGCGCCAGAGGCGAGTTTTTGTGGGCTGAAGTTTTAGTGGGGTTAGTGTGAATACAATCCAAAAGAATACAACAGAATACAATACAATAGAATATAATACATAGATTAAATTCAATAGCTCTTACTACTTCCCATTAAATAAATTAAATACGTCTTACTTGTTCCCAATCCTTTTCAAAAAAGTAGTTTAAAACGAGGGCCCTTCACTCAACCTTTAACCTCAACCCCGCACGTCACATTGTGTTGTATCTGTGAATGTTGGTTGTGGCCAAATGATAGTTTTCTTTCATTCGTTTAGGTTCCACGGTGTTTGTTGGCTATGTTTTCCACTGTCAGAAGGATGAAAATACAAAGTACAACGCTTGGACGTGGGCGAAGACGTCACCGGTGAGTCCTTCCTTCCTATTTATTTACCTTCTAGATGCTAGAGGCTAAGTGTTAGAGGCTAAGTGTTAAACACAATACGAACAACACAACGATACTGCACTGAACAACACGATACCGCACTGAGAAACACGATACCGCACTGAACAACACGATACCGCACTGAACAACACCATGCCGCACTGAACACCATGCCACACTGAACAACACCATCCCGCACTGAACAACACCATGCCGCACTAAACAACACCATGCCGCACTGAACAACACCATGCCTCACTGAACGACACCATGCCGCACTGAAAGACACCATGCCGCACTGAACGACACCATGCCGCACTGAAAGACACCATCCCGCACTGAACACCATGCCGCACTGAACAACACCATCCTGCACTGAACAACACCATCCCGCACTGAACAACACCATGCCGCACTGAACAACATTATGCCGCACTGAACATTATGCCGCACTGAACAACACCATGCCGCACTGAACAACACCATGCCGCACTGAACAACATTATGCCGCACTGAACAACATTATGTCGCACTGAACAACACCATGCCGCACTGAACAACACCATGCCGCACTGAACAACATTATGCCGCACTGAAAAACACCATGCCGCACTGAACAACACCATCCCGCACTGAACAACACCATGCCGCATTGAACAACACCATGCCGCACTGAACAACACCATGCTGCACTGAACAACATTATGCTGCACTGAACAACACGATCCTGCATTGAACAACACCATGCCGCACTGAACAACACCATCCTGCACTGAACAACACCATCCTGCACTGAACAACACCACCCCGCACTGAACAACACGATCCCGCATTGAACACCATCCTGCACTGAACAACACCATGCCGCACTGAACAACACCATTCCGCACTGAACAACACCATGCCGCACTGAACAACACCATGCCGCACTGAACAACACCATGCCGCACTGAACAACACCATGCCGCACTGAACAACATCATGCCGCACTGAACAACACCATGCCGCACTGAACAACACCATCCCGCACTGAACAACACCATGCCGCATTGAACAACACCATGCCGCACTGAACAACACCATCCTGCACTGAACAACACCATCCCGCACTAAACAACACCATGCCGCACTGAACAACATTATGGCGCACTGGACAACATTATGCCGCACTGAACACCATGCCGCACTGAACAACACCATGCCGCACTGAACAACACCATGCCGCACTGAACAACACCATGCCGCACTGAACAACATTATGCCGCACTGAACAACACCATGCCGCACTGAACAACACCATGCCGCACTGAACAACACGATCCCGCATTGAACAACACCATCCTGCACTGAACAACACCATGCCGCACTGAACAACACCATGCCGCACTGAACAACACCATTCCGCACTGAACAACACCATGCCGCACTGAACGACACCATCCTGCACTGAACAACACCATCCCGCACTGAACAACACCATGCCGCATTAAACAACACCATGCCGCACTGAACAACACCATCCTGCACTGAACAACACCATGCCGCACTGAACAACACCATGCCGCACTGAACAACACCATGCCGCACTGAACAACATTATGCCGCACTGAACAACATTATGCCGCACTGAACAACATTATGTCGCACTGAACAACACCATGCCGCACTGAACAACACCATGCTGCACTGAACAACATTATGCCGCACTGAACAACACGATCCCGCATTGAACAACACCATCCCGCAGTGAACAACACCATGCCGCATTGAACAACACCATGCCGCACTGAACAACACCATGCTGCACTGAACAACATTATGCTGCACTGAACAACACGATCCTGCATTGAACAACACCATGCCGCACTGAACAACACCATCCTGCACTGAACAACACCATGCCGCACTGAACAACACCATGCCGCACTGAACAACATTATGCCGCACTGAAAAACACCATGCCGCACTGAACAACACCATCCCGCACTGAACAACACCATCCCGCACTGAACAACACCATGCCGCATTGAACAACACCATGCCGCACTGAACAACACCATGCTGCACTGAACAACATTATGCTGCACTGAACAACACGATCCTGCATTGAACAACACCATGCCGCACTGAACAACACCATCCTGCACTGAACAACACCATCCTGCACTGAACAACACCACCCCGCACTGAACAACACGATCCCGCATTGAACAACACCATCCCGCACTGAACAACACCATTCCGCACTGAACAACACCATGCCGCACTGAACAACACCATGCCGCACTGAACAACACCATGCCGCACTGAACAACACCATGCCGCACTGAACAACACCATGCCGCACTGAACAACATTATGCCGCACTGAACAACACCATGCCGCACTGAACAACACCATCCCGCACTGAACAACACCATGCCGCATTGAACAACACCATGCCGCACTGAACAACACCATCCTGCACTGAACAACACCATCCCGCACTAAACAACACCATGCCGCACTGAACAACATTATGGCGCACTGGACAACATTATGCCGCACTGAACAACACCATGCCGCACTGAACAACACCATGCCGCACTGAACAACACCATGCCGCACTGAACAACACCATGCCGCACTGAACAACATTATGCCGCACTGAACAACACCATGCCGCACTGAACAACACCATGCCGCACTGAACAACACGATCCCGCATTGAACAACACCATCCTGCACTGAACAACACCATGCCGCACTGAACAACACCATGCCGCACTGAACAACACCATTCCGCACTGAACAACACCATGCCGCACTGAACAACACCATCCTGCACTGAACAACACCATTCCGCACTGAACAACACCATGCCGCATTGAACAACACCATGCCGCACTGAACAACACCATCCTGCACTGAACAACACCATGCCGCACTGAACAACACCATGCCGCACTGAACAACACCATGCCGCACTGAACAACATTATGCCGCACTGAACAACATTATGCCGCACTAAACAACATTATGTCGCACTGAACAACACCATGCCGCACTGAACAACACCATGCTGCACTGAACAACATTATGCCGCACTGAACAACACGATCCCGCATTGAACAACACCATCCCGCAGTGAACAACACCATGCCGCATTGAACAACACCATGCCGCACTGAACAACACCATGCTGCACTGAACAACATTATGCTGCACTGAACAACACGATCCTCCATTGAACAACACCATGCCGCACTGAACAACACCATCCTGCACTGAACAACACCTTTCCACACTGAACAACACCATGCCGCACTGAACAACATTATGCCGCACTGAACAACACCATGCCGCACTGAACAACACCATGCCGCACTGTACAACACCATGACGCACTGAACAACACCATGCCGCAATGAACAACACCATCCCGCACTGAACAACACCATGCCGCATTGAACAACACCATGCCGCACTGAACAACACCATCCCGCACTGAACAACACCACCCCGCACTGAACAACACGATCCCGCATTGAACAACACCATCCCGGACTGAACAACACCATGCCGCACTGAACAACACCATGCCGCACTGAACAACACCATCCTGCACTGAACAACACCATCCCGCACTGAACAACACCATGCCGCACTGAACAACATTATGGCGCACTGAACAACATTATGCCGCACTGAACAACACCATGCCGCACTGAACAACACCATGCCGCACTGAACAACACCATGCCGCACTGAACAACATTATGCCGCACTGAACAACATTATGCCGCACTGAACAACACCATGCCGCACTGAACAACACCATGCCGCACTGAACAACACCATGCCGCACTGAACAACACGACGTCGCACTGAACAACACGACGCCGCACAGAACAACACGACGCCGCACAGAATAACACAATACCGCACAGAACAACACAATACCGCACAAACAGTTTTAGATAATATTACGTCGCAATCATGTGACGCGGACATGACGTCAATAGGCGGAACTCACGGCAAAATTATAATCCGTGGGCGTGGCTTGCAACAGGAAGTAGGAAAGCGGCAGTTCTGGCAAACAAGACACAGCTGTTAGTAACACGATGACTAACAAGGCAAATATTTTTGTTTTCAGCTTGCAACTTGACCGTCTAGAGCGTACAAGGTAATTACAACTGTTTTTTTTTAGCCCTGAAAAGCAAGGGAGTGTGGCGTTTGGGAGGAATGTCGAACTCGGCGTCTGCTTCCAGCCACAGACGCCAAATTTCGACGATTATTTCGACTGGTCAACGGTTGTAAATTATTGCGTTGACTAAAAACTTTATTTAACTCTACTCTTAACTTTGCCGTTTCAGATATGCGGGTATTACACCGCGGAAATGACGTCAATAGGCTGAACTCTCGCCAAAATTCAAATCTGTGGGCGCAATGGCCTTGAGCGAGACACCGGATACAAACACGACGATTATCAACAGAAATATCTTTATTTTCCGCTTGCAAGTGGACCGTCTAGAGCGTACACGGTAAGTACAACTCATTGTGTTTAAAAAGATTTACGTTTGTGTAGTTTGCGTTGCGTTGTATCTGTGAATGTTGGTTGAGGCTAAATGTTAATGTTTAATTTCATTCCTTTAGGTTCCACGGTGTTTGTTGGCTGTATGTTTTCCACTGCAAGAAGAGGCTCGTATCATTGACCAGCAGGAGCTACAATGGTGAGTACCCCTTTCGTCTTCCATTTATGTTAAACACTTCCTATTTCATGTCTAACAGTACTCGATTTAACAAATAACCATAAATAAATACAGTGTGGGCAGTCACGTTAACATATGTGATTATCCTGCCTAATATGTTTATCACAAATATGTCACTAATCACTAATATGTTTATTTGTTTATCACAACACCTTTGGACCTTCAGCAATCGATTATTTACCTTCATCTACATAGAGACAGAACGATGGTGTCTTAAACATCTCATTCATTTCACCAAATAACTTCACGCAGGTGGATAACGGCCGTCTCGGTCACGCTATGTTGCGTGATGCAGTTTTGAAGAACCAAATGCATTTATTCAATGAATAAGTCAAGCTAGTTCTATGTTTATGATGTTGTAAGTTACGGTACCGATTGAAGTTGAGTTCGAAGCCAGTGGAAAACAGCGCTGCGTTTGTGCTCTCCAGGTACAAATGTTGTGATCTCTGACTGACGACCGGGCGAGACTCGAGTAAGAGATGTCCAAACGAGCTCCGGCAGGGCGTGCCAAGGCGGAGCGAACGGACGCCCTTCAGGCCGCCAATGACGAGCTGAGAACCAAACTGATGGACGTCCAGTTAGAACTTCAGCAGGAGAAGAACAAGGTGAAAACCTCAACAGACAGACACTGCCTGCCTCCCTGCCTGCCTCCCTGCCTGCCTCCCTGCCTGCCTCCCTCCCTCCCAGTTTTCCCGATGTAGATTAGACATGCGTGTGCCATGACTGTGTCAGCCTACATCAACAAATGCACCGAGGACGTCAGCACCACTAAGAATATCATCACCCGGGGCAACCAACGACCCTGGATGACTGAGGAGGTACGTCAAACGCTACGAGCGCGGAACTCTGCCTTCAAGTCTGGCGACAAGGAGACACTGAGGACAGCGAGAGCCAACTTGAACCGTGCCATCAGGATAGCGAAGCGAGACCGCAGTCGAAAATTTCAGGATCGTTTCCACGACGTCAAAAACATCAGGAGTATGTGGCAAGGCATACGGGCGATTACAGACTACAACTCACCCTCCCCCCCCCCGGTGGGTGTAGTTGATGCTGACTTTCTAAATGGTCTAAATAACTTCTTTGGGAGGTTCGAGGCACTAAACGGCACTCCAGCAGTTAAAACTGTCCCCCATCAGGAAGAGGAGGTACTCTGCCTTGACTCCGCCGATGTGTTGAAGACCCTGAGGAGAGTCAACCCCTGTAAGGCCCCTGGCCCCGACAACATTCCTGGGCGTGTGTTCAGGGAATGTGCAAGTCATCTGGCTGGGGTCATCACAGACATTTTTAACACCTCGCTGGGCCAAGCCACAGTGCCGGCGTGCTTTAAGACTGCCTCCATCATTCCGGTGCCGAAGAAACCTCAAATCACCTCATTTAATGATTACCGGCCTGTTGCACTGACTCCGGTTATGATGAAGTGCTTCGAAAGGCTGCTTAAAGGTCACATCGTTTCCAGACTCCCCCTATTATTTGACCCGTTCCAGTTTGCCGACCGGCAAAACCGCTCCACTCAGGACGCCATCTCCTCCGTTCTTCACCTGAGCCTGGCTCACCTGGAGGAGAAGAACACCCATGTGCGGAGGCTGTTCCTGGACTTCAGCTCAGCGTTTAACACCATCATCCCACAGCATCTGGTAGGAAAATTGGAACACCTGGGCTTCAACACCCCCCTTCGCAACTGGCTGCTAGACTTCCTCACCAACAGACCTCAGTCAGTCCGGGTCGGACAGAACACCTCTGATGTCATCACCCTCAGCACAGGCTCCCTTCAGGGCTGCGTCCTGAGCCCCCTGCTGTGCACCCTGATGACACACGACTGCGTCCTCAGGTTCACCACCAATCACATCGTGAAGTCAGCAGACGACACAACGGTGGTGGGGCTCATCAGAGACAACAACGACCTGGACTACAGAGAGGAGGTGGAGCAGCTGGTGGGCTGGTGCAGAGAAAACAGCCTGATCCTGAATGAGGAGAAGATGAAGGAGATCATCGTCGACTTCAGGAAAAAACAGCCTCACCACGCTCCACTGATCATCAACAGCTCAGCTGTGGAGGTGGTCAGCACCACCAAATTCCTGGGGGTCCACATCACAGAAGACCTCACCTGGACTATGAACACTACGGCACTGGTCAAGAGGGCACAGAAGCGCTTGTACTTCCTGCGGAGGATGAGGAGAGCCCACCTGCCCCCACCCATCATGAGGACGTTCTACAGGAGCACCATAGAGAGCATTCTGACAAGCTGTCTCTCTGTGTGGTGTGGAGGCTGCACCGCCTCCGATTGGAAGAACGTGAGGAGAGTGGTGAGGACAGCAGAGAGGATCATAGGGGCTCCTCTTCCCTCCATTCAGGACATTTCATCTCAGCGCTGCATGTCCCGTGCCCGTAACATCATCAATGACCCATCACACCCCCACCATGGACTGTTCTCCCTGCTGCCCTCTGGGAAGAGGTTTGCAGCATCCGCTGCAGGTCCACCAGGTTCTGCAACAGCTTTTTCCCTGCTGTCATCAGACTGTTGAACACTAGAACTGTTGAGCTCTAAACTGAACTCTGCATCACACATTCACAGAACTGTACTTTATGACACTACGGACCTCTATCTTGCACTATCTCGCACTACCAACTTTACTGAACTTGTATAAACCCTTTAAATAGAAGTTTAATACATGGTTTAGCATTCCTCTGCACACTCTTGAATACTGTTTTGCCTACTTGGACTGTTGCATAATTATCACTGCTGCACTTTATACTTATTTTTAATATATATATATATATATATATAGTATATATGTATATATATATATTTTCATAGGATATGTTACTTCTATTCAACTGCAATATCACTACTTTGTTGTAAGACGTATGCAACGGAATTTCGTTTTGTATGCACCATGTGCAGACAAGATGACAATAAAGTTTGTCTAAGTCTAAGTCATGTCAGGTCAGCTGTCTGGAGAGAGAGAGAAGTCAGGACCTGCGGGCGGAGCACCACCGTGCCACCGCCGCCATGACGGAACTCAAAAGCAAACTCCATGAGGAGAAGCAGAAAGAGTTAGCCATTACCAGGGAGACATTACTGCGGCAGCATGAAATGGAGCTGATGAGAGTGATCAAAATCAAATATGGAGAGATCCAGCGACTGAATGCCTTGGTCCTCAGCCTGAGGGACGGCTCCATGGACAAGGTGATCCGCTCTATCCGTGTCTGACTATCCGCACGCCACGTCGGGCTTCGATGCGGCCGCTACCGTATTGTGTAGCTTGTCCCCAGTAAGCGTCGCGGCGCTCCGTTGCGGTCTCAACGGCCCGGTGTGGCGCAATGTCTGCTCAGGTGAGGAGGGGGGGCGCTTTGCTGGCGGAGGTGGAGGAGACGCGGCGGTGTCGGGAGACCGAGCGGTGTCGCCTCCACCAGGAGCGCGGAAGAAGCCCTGGCAGCGGCCCAGCAGGCCTGGCAGTCCCGAGCGGCCGAGCTCCGATCGGCTCATCACCAGCATCGGGAGGAGCTGAGCCGAACCAAGAGAGACTGCGAGAGGGAGATCCGCCGACTGGTAGGACTGATCAGATGCGCGGTGCGTGGCTATGTTACCAATTTCGTTGTATACCTGCAGTGCAATGACACCTAAGGCATTCTATTCTATTCTATTTCACAAGAAGAAAATGTCCGGTTGCTCGCTTCGCTTTTGTCACAGCAAAGGTGTTCTAGTCGATTCCAGAAAAAAATTGGCCGGTTGCTCTCTTTGTTTTTGTCACAATTCTGGCAAATGAGTTTGCCCGCCTGCCTGAGCGCTCCCCGTTTGTACATCCAGACGGATGAGATCAAGCTGAAAGACAGAGCGGTTAGTGTTTTGGATGAAGCCCTGGGGCCGGCCACGTCCACCGCCTTCAGCTGCAGACTCAGGCTGCCGAGCAGCAGATCGCTGCCCTGAGGGATTCCCAAAGGGCGGGCCTAAACTACCCTGGAAGTGGGGTCAACGCCGCTACTAGCAATCCTCTTCATTGCGTAAGCCACCTCATCACACACTTGCAGTACGCATGACTTAGTTCGTTGCTGGAGGAAGGTAGCACAAAAACAGTTTTGAACTTTGAACGAGTGCTTGTGTGTGTGTGTTGCGGGGCGTTTTCAGTCTCAGGAGGATCGGGACACGCGACGGTTTCATCTGAAAATCGCTGAGCTCAGCGCAGTCATCAGGAAACTGGAGGATCGAAACGCCCTGCTTTCTGAAGAGCGCAATGAACTGGTAATTTATTGACGGCACGCTTGAAGGTTTGCGCTACGTTTGATGCGCGCCATCCAGCGAGGCACCCATTGCGCTTGCTTATTAGTTGAGCGGCACGGCGAGTCGGTTGCCTGGTAGATGTCTTTTATTGGGAGCCAAAGCCACGATTCCGTTCAAACCGATGCAAAAGGAATGGATACGTTCTGGCCCGCGTGTTGTGCGTCTTTCACATCCCGCACTTCATGCTTGCAGCTAAAGCGACTGAGAGAAACAGAAAGCCAGTTTCTGCCACTCCTGTACAAAAACAAACGCCTGAGCAGGAAGAATGAAGAACTCTCGCTGGTGCTGTGTCGCCTTGAAAACAAAGTGCGCTTTGTCACCCAGGAGAACGAGGAGATGGCAAGCTTGGTAAGTCGACGCGGACAACGGCGGCGTGCCAACAGAGTCCACTGCATTTGTGTTCCACAGAGAAGGCCTAGTTCGCTCAATGACCTGGACCGCGGTTGCGGCCAGCAGGACGGTGAAATGGAGTTCCTTCAAGTTGTGGAGCAGCGGCACATCATCGACGACTTGTCCAAGGTCTTCAGGCAGGCGACTCGGTGCACGTACGGCAGCGCCGCGCTCGCTCGCTGTCGCCAGGAAACCTTTTCCGTCCAAAGCTTGGCCGGCGGCCGCCATCCAAAAAATTGGCCCCTTAAATTCCGACCTTTCAAGCAGGAGCATTGTGCGCACGCGTTTGAACACGCTTTAGACTTGTTTTGCCGTTTTCAGCAGCTCAAAGCTCCCGTTTTGTCAGCGCCTTTGCCACTCGCTGTGCGCTGAAAACGACGGACTTGCCCGGCTGCTCAGCCCGTCAACCATGAGCCGCGAGCGCGACGTCATTGTCCGTAGGCAGCTAGTGGCAAAATGCACCCTGTTAGAGTTGCGCTCGCTCCAACTTATTTTGCAAGAACCACACGGGAGACAAGTAAGTTCTTTTGGACACCTGCAGGTGGAGAGTCCATCCGTTGTACGAATGAAGTCTGACTCTCGGCTCCTGCACGAGCATTTTAATTAAGAGAAACAGGGTGGGTGTAAGAGTGGATTGAATAGAGGAAGCCCTTGACCTCTAGTCAAAACATAGCAAGGGGTGTTTTACGACTTTGTGTAGGAAGGGATAAGCGATAGGGATAAATAAGGGATAAATAATATTATTTATTACAGGTCGCAGTCAAAGTCAAAGCAACACAATGATACGATAAAGATAATCTGGAAAACCCTGACACACCCTGTAGTTGTCACTTTTGGAAAAGACGAGCGTCCCTCCAATCATCGCCGGTGACGTGTTTTTCAGGCTCTGGAGACAGGAGCTCATGTCAGAAATGTCATTGTGAGTCGCGTTTGTTTCTGCGCCGGAGCCGTTCGTTCCCTTTGCATCCAAAGAATCTCAAAGGCGGATTATTTGTGTCGACAGGAGAGAGATTTGCTGCTACGATACCGACGTCGAGAATCTCTGAGGAGGAACAAAGCGTGAGGTCCTGCAAGGTGAGTCTGTTTGTTTGCGGCTGCTTGGTGTTGCGCAAGATGAAATGGCCTTTTTCTCGCTATCGTTCCTCTCGTCGATTCATCGTGAGGTGTCGCTTCAGTTTGTTCAGAGAGATGTTTGCTTCCGCGCCCGCAGGTCATCGAAACATTTTACGGCTACGACGAAGACGTGTTGGTGGACTCGGACGGATCGTCCTTGTCTTTTCACACCGACAGAACCCCCGACACGGAACCCGAAGAGGTAGCCCGCCATTTCTGCCAGCGTATTGGCACCAAACATTCCTCTTCAGCCTGGAATCGGACTCGTCTTTGCGTCGCGGGTGCTTTGTCGCCGGTCTGACTGATTCTGGTACTAGTGCTGTGTTGCATTGGTGTGTGCATGAAGAGGCGGAGCTTCGCTACCGCCAGCTGACGCAAGAATATCAAGCGCTGCAACGAGCCTACGCTCTGCTAGCCCAGACCAGCGAAAGGGGACTACGACGCCGAGAAGGAGATCAAGGTGGCGCCCCTTCCCGCAACCCCCGGCCGGGTCGCAGCCTCCCCGTTCTCACCCAGCCTCGGGTGTTCTCTGGTCTGAAAGGAGGAGGAGGAGCCTCCCTCCTCCTCCTTTCAGACCAGAGAAAAGCTGATGGTAGAAATGGGTCACTATCAAAGCAGAGTAGCAGATCTGGAGTCAGCGCTGAAGCAACAAGGACAGGTAAGCTCATCAATGAGCACACCTTTTTCTCAGACAAAATAGCTACATTCTTCAGTCACTCATCCGTCTGGCATTACTGGACCAACCCCCCCCCCCCCCCCCCCCCGAACGTGGCTGGGAAAATGCGGAGAAAAGCAAATGTCATTTTCCAGTCAACCAAAGAATTTGTGGATGAAAATGACACAACATTCCAAAGCTGTCCACGCGTTTGTCTCTTCTAGAATGTCAAGTGGGTGGAGGAGAAGCAGCTGCTGCGTCAGAGCAATCAGCAGTTGGCCGAAAAGGTGACGGAAAGAAAGGCGCTGGGCGGAGTCGCTTGGCGTCACACCTGTCGGGAAGCCCCGCAGATGAGGTCTGACTGTCTTTTCAGGTCAGGCGGATGGAGGCGGAAGAAGCGCGTCTGAAAGAGCACATCCAGGATATCCGAGACCAAAACGAACTGCTTGAGTTCCGCATCCTGGAGCTGGAGGTGGGAAGACTCGCACAAGCGTGTTGAGGCCAGAGATGTGACGGACGGACGGACGGACGGACGGACGGATGCATGCCTCTGCCTTTCAGGAGAGGGAGTGGCGCTCCCCCGTCTTGAAGTTTCTGCAAGTCCGTTTCCCAGACGGCCTCAGCCCTTTGCAGATCTACTGCGAGGCCGAGGGCGTGAGCGTACGTAAGGCGTCCCTCGCAACCCTAACCTTAACCCGAGGTCCCAGAACACCTTACATTGCTCCTTGCGCCTTTCCCCCGGACATCGTCATCAGTGATCTGATGAAGAAGCTGGACATCCTGGGCTATAACGCCGTAAGTGTATGTCGAACTCCTTATGTTCGCACTCCACGAGACTCGGCGGCTCAAATGTGACTTTTGGAAGGCTTTGCGCTGAAAGAAGCTTGTTGACGCTGTGCCTTTGGGCTCTTGCAGAATCTCACCAACGAGGAGCAGGTGGTCGTGATTCACGCCAGGACCCTTCTCACCCTAGCCGAGAAGGTAACGCGCACGTCCACGCACGCTCTCGCATTCTGCTTATGTGACAGCAGCCTTTCCTCAGTGGTTAGAATACATCAAAGTGACCAAGTCAGCACTTCAACAGAAGATGTTGGACATTGAAAGTGAGAAGGTAGACAGACACGCGACATCAGCCAAGGGGAACTCCGGCAATGTGCCCCAACAATTCTGACCTTGAGCTGTGCTAGGATATGTTCTGCAAGCAGAAGGGCTACCTGGATGAAGAGTTGGACTTCAGGAAGTGTTCCATGGACCAGGCTCATAAGGTAAGCCGCCCTCAAATCTCCCGCCGGACCACTGATGGACGAGGATTGCGGCCCAGAGGATCCTGGAGCTGGAGGCCATGTTGTACGAGGCGCTACCGCAGCGGGACTGCCCCGCCACGGACGGCGAAAAAGCCAGCCACGCTGGCGTGAATGACGTGCTGACGGCGGATCAGAGAGAAGAGCTTAGGAGCGCCGTGGACCAATGGAAACGAGCCCTGATGTGCGAGTTGAGGGAGCGCGACGCTTGCATCCTCCAAGAGAGAATGGATCTGCTGCACAGCGCGCAACAGGTAAGGGCCCAAAGCCAGCCCGGCACTTACTTGCACGCTTACTGGCTTTTGAATGCCACTTTCCATTTGTCCGTCCTAGAGGAACAAAGAGCTGAAAGAATTCATCGAAGCTCAGAAGAGACAAATCAAACAATTGGAGGAGAAGTTTCTGTTTCTCTTTCTATTCATCTCCTTGGCCTTCATTCTGTGGCCCTAACACCAGCTGGTGAGTGAGCTCCAGCGGCACCGCACTCGACACCTCCGATACACTGCCAGCCGGTCTCAGACGTTGGCAGACGCTCCGATGCCAACGTATACCCCCCGCCACGGTGACAGAGGCACCGCGTCACACCGGCGCTCATCCAATCAGAAGGCAGGAAAAGCAAATTCACATGCAGGGCACTTTTGAACCAGAAGAGAGCGCCACAAAAAACGGTTGTTGCCCCAAACGCGCACTAAAAAGGGTCAGAATAACAAGAGTCCCACTGGCCAGCCGGGGCCACCCGTCCAGCTGTTTCTTCAGGGGGGAAAAAAATTGGAGTCACCGGTGAGTACATTTTGCATTTAGCTCTGCTTTTCTGCTTCTGTCTTCAAGTGTGTGGCATCCTGCGATCAAAGAGTCAGCCAACCCCAAAGCGGTTGACCTCAACGTCCCACCACCATGCCTACCAGAGCAGGTGACGTGATGCTTTGGACATCCTTCCGTCTCAGATGCCCAAAAGTACTCTTTGCCACATCTGCGGCAATACGGTGTCTTTTCAAAGGTGCAAATAAATCCAGCGTGGGCGGAACACGCACGTCTTCGGTTTTTCCCGCTTTGTTTGTGTGACAGCTGTTGTGAAAATTTTATACAAATAAAGTTGTATAGTACAGGTTTGGCCAAGCCGCAACTCCCGAACCGCATGCGGCTCTTTTATGTTCATATCAACATTTGTGTGTGTGTGTGTGTGTGGGGGGGGGGGGGGGGGGGGGGGGGTTGTGCGTGTTGGCTTCACTTGAGTTCAATTTGGTATTTTGGTCAAAAGCGCATGTGGTGAAATTCCACAAAGTAGGATGGGCAAACACATTTCTTTAAACTATGAGTGTCAATTGGGCTCTCGAAATGGCAGGGAAAAGATGCACAGCAAAACGAAAATACGTAGATGAACACAGGACGTTTTAATCAGAGTGGGAAAGTTTCTATTTTTTGTTGAACGTGATGGCAAACCATTCTGCCTGATATGTCAGACCTCAGCGCATTTCAAAGATTCAAATCTTCAGCGCCATGCACTTCAGCTCACTCCATGCTAACATTGATCAGGCGTCGAACCCGCATCATCATGCTTAAGAGGTGGCCATGCTAACCAGTGCGCCATTATGTCAACGCATAATAACTAAGTCTACTGGTCAAAAGAGCGGTTACTATATGACGTCGCTACGTCGTGGTCACGTGACGCAGACAAGACGTCAATGGACGTGGGCAGAGTTAACTTGTTTAAAAGGGAGTAGGCAGAAGAAATATTTATTTAAATCTATTTTGAGTGCACACCATTATGCCAATGCATAACAACTGTAAATCTACTAAACAAAACAGCGGTTGCTATATGACATCTGCCACGTCGTGGTCACGTGACATACGTGACGTCGATGGGCGTAACTTTCGCCGGAATTCAAATCCGCGGGGAGAGTTAACTTGTTTAAAAGAGAGTGGGCAGAAGAATTATTTAATTTATTTAAATCTATTTGGTGTGTGCGCCATTATGTCAATGCATAACAACTGTAAGTCTACTAAACAAAACAGCGGTTGCTATTTGACGTCTGCCACGTCGTGGTCACGTGACGCGGACGTGACGTCGACGCCTACTTTACATCCCACCGATCACAGGACTCCTCGGCTGCATAACCGTGCCCCCTTCCCAACCAATCGGATTTGCTATACGCGAAAACGACGCCAATGGAAAGAGCTTCCGCCCAAATTTAAATCCGTGGGCGTGGCTCGCAGCAGGAAGTAGGAAAATGGCGGCGATGTTGACAAAGACACAGCGGATGGTAACATACGACTAACAAGAGAAATATTTTTATTTTCTGCTTGCAACTGGACCGTCCAGAGCGTACACGGTAAGTACAACTCATCGTTTTTAAAAAGAAGTACTTTTGTTGCCCTGAAAAGCGAGTGAGCGTGGCGTTTGTGGGGGACGTCGAATTTCGACGATTCTTTCTGGTCAACGGTTGTAAATGATTGTGTTGATTAAAAAAGAAAACTTGATGTAACTCTACTTTTAACTGCCGTTTCAGATAGATTTGGAATTGCATCACATCCAATTTTGCCTAGAGCGTACACGGTAAGTAACACTCGTTGTGTTTAAGGAGATTTACGTTTGTAATAGCAGAAGTGTAGCCGCGTTGCGTTGTACGTGTGAATGTTGGTCCGGGCGAAATGTTAATGTTTAATTTCATTCCTTTAGGTTCCACGGTGTTTGTTGGCTGCAAGTTTTCCACTGCAAGAAGAGGCTCATATCATTGACCAGGAGCGAGCTACAATGGTGAGTAGCCATAACATTTATGTTAAACACTTCCTATTTCATGTCTAACAGTACTTGATTTAACAAATAACCATAAATAAATACAGTGTGGGCACTGAAGTTAACATATGTGATTATACTGCCTAATCTGTCACCGAGTAGATTGTTGCAAAGTAATATAAGATCCAAAGTTGTAATTCAGAATAGTTTTCAAAAGAAGGCCATTAGAATTATATACAAGTCTGATTACCCTGAACAAGCTATTAATTAAATCACAAATTCTTCAATTCAAAGATTTGGTAGATTATCAGACAAATAATGTCTAACAGTAATTGATTTAACACATCACGATAAGTAGATTGAGTGTGGGCACTCTCAAGTTAACATATGTGATTATACTGCCTAATCTGTTACAGAGTATGTTGTTGCCAAGTAATGTAGAATAGATCCAAAGTAGTAATCCAGAATAGTTTTGAAGAGGCCATTAGAATGATAAACAAATCTGATTACCTTGAACATAATAACAAGCTAAGTGTTTAATATGTCCTATGAAGTCAAAATTGGGCACCATCATGTGGTGAAATTTGGAATTGCATCACATCCAATTTTGCCTGGGAACAAACAGATTACATAAATCTTAGTTTTGAATAAGCCACTCCTTCTCAAACAAGTAAACTCTGCCCATTTTGCGCAGTAGATGTTCTGTTAATATCTAGTATTTATACAAAGTCATAATTTAAATTGCTTTCAACCTTCATTCATCGGTTCAACCAACATTACTCGCTCTTATTACCAACTTGTATTGATTTAACTAAGCGTTTAATACTTCCTATCAGGTCTCAAATCGAGATTTGGCAAAATACAATTTCAGCAAATCCAATTTTGCCAGGGAACAAAAATAGATTAAATAAACTAAATAAGTCCTCTTCCCATTAAATAAATCAGAAAAGTCTGTCTTGTAACCAGTCCTCTTCAAACAAGTAAAGTCTGCCCATTTTGTGCCGTAGATTTTGTGTCTATGCCTAGTATTTAAACAAAATCATAATTTAAACGACTTCTTTCCTTCATTCACTTTGGAAATTTGGAATTGCAGCAAATCGAATTTTGGCAGGGAACAAAAATAGATCAATTAAACTAAATAAGTCTTCTTCCCATTAAATAAATTAAAAAAGTCTGTCTTGTAACCAGTCCTTTTCAAACAAGTAAAGTCTGCCCATTTTGTGCCGTCGATTTTGTGTTAATGCCTAGTATTTATACAAAATCATAATTTAAAGGACTTCATTCCTTCATTCACTTTGGAAATTTGGAATTGCAGCACATCAAATTTTGCCTGGGAAGAAAAGTAGATTAAATAAATTTAATAAGTCTTACTACTTCCCATTAAATAAATTAAATACGTCTTACTTGTTCCCACTCCTTTTCAAAACAGTAGTTTAAAACGAGGGCCCTTCACTCAATCTTTAACCTCAACCCCGCACGTTGTGTTGTATCTGTGAATGTTGGTTGTGGCCAAATGATAGTTTTCTTTCATTCGTTTAGGTTCCAAGAAAACTTGATGTAACTCTACTTTTAACTGCCGTTTCAGATAAGCGGGTATTACGTCGCAGTCAAATGCCGCGGATATGACGTAATTGCCCGAACCTCCGCCAAAATTCAAATCTGTTGGCGCGATGGCCGTGAGCCACTGAGCAGCGACGATTATCAACAGAAATATCTTTATTTTCTGCTTGCAACTGGACCGTCTAGAGCGTACACGGTAAGTAACACTCATTGTGTTTAAGGAGATTTACGTTTGTAATAGCAGAAGTGTAGCCGCGTTGCGTTGTACGTGTGAAAATTGGTCGAGGCGAAATGTTAATGTTTAATTTCATTCCTTTAGGTTCCACGGTGTTTGTTGGCTGCAAGTTTTCCACTGCAAGAAGAGGCTCGTATCATTGACCAGGAGCGAGCTACAATGGTGAGTAGCCATAACATTTATGTTAAACACTTCCTATTTCATGTCTAACAGTACTTGATTTAACAAATAACCATAAATAAATACAGTGTGGGCACTGAAGTTAACATATGTGATTATACTGCCTAATCTGTCACGGAGTAGATTGTTGCAAAGTAATATAAGATCCAAAGTTGTAATTCAGAATAGTTTTCAAAAGAAGGCCATTAGAATTATATACAAGTCTGATTACCCTTAACATAACAACAAGCTATTAATTAAATCACAAATTCTTCAATTCAAAGATTTGGTAGATTATCAGACAAATAATGTCTAACAGTAATTGATTTAACACATCACGATAAGTAGATTGAGTGTGGGCACTCTCAAGTTAACAGATATGATTATACTGCCTAATCTGTTACAGAGTATGTTGTTGCCAAGTAATGTAGAATAGATCCAAAGTAGTAATCCAGAATAGTTTTGAAGAGGCCATTAGAATAATAAACAAATCTGATTACCTTGAACATAATAACAAGCTAAGTGTTTAATATGTCCTATGAAGTCAAAATTGGGCACCATCATGTGGTGAAATTTGGAATTGCATCACATCCAATTTTGCCTGGGAACAAACAGATTAAATAAATCTTAGTTTTGAATAAGCCACTCCTTCTCAAACAAGTAAACTCTGCCCATTTCGCGCAGTAGATGTTCTGTTAATATCTAGTATTTATACAAAGTCATAATTTAAATTGCTTTCAACCTTCATTCATCGGTTCAACCAACATTACTCGCTCTTATTACCAACTTGTATTGATTTAACTAAGCGTTTAATACTTCCTATCAGGTCTCAAGGCAAGATTTGGCAAAATACAATTTCAGCAAATCCAATTTTGCCAGGGAACAAAAATAGATTAAATAAACTAAATAAGTCTTCTTCCCATTAAATAAATCAGAAAAGTCTGTCTTGTAACCAGTCCTCTTCAAACAAGTAAAGTCTGCCCATTTTGTGCCGTAGATTTTGTGTCTATGCCTAGTATTTAAACAAAATCATAATTTAAACGACTTCTTTCCTTCATTCACTTTGGAAATTTGGAATTGCAGCAAATCGAATTTTGCCAGGGAACAAAAATAGATCAATTAAACTAAATAAGTCTTCTTCCCATTAAATAAATTAAAAAAGTCTGTCTTGTAACCAGTCCTTTTCAAACAAGTAAAGTCTGCCCATTTTGTGCCGTCGATTTTGTGTTAATGCCTAGTATTTATACAAAATCATAATTTAAAGGACTTCATTCCTTCATTCACTTTGGAAATTTGGAATTGCAGCACATCAAATTTTGCCTGGGAAGAAAAGTAGATTAAATAAATTTAATAAGTCTTACTACTTCCCATTAAATAAATTAAATACGTCTTACTTGTTCCCACTCCTTTACAAAAAAGTAGTTTAAAACGAGGTCCCTTCACTCAACCTTTAACCCTATTTATTCACCTTCTAGGCTAAGTGTTAAAGGCTAAGTGTTAAAGGCTAAGTGTTAAAGGCTAAGTGTTAGAGGCTAAGTGCCAGAGGCTAGGCGCCAGAGGCGAGTTTTTGTGGGCTGAAGTTTTAGTGGGGTTAGTGTGAATACAATCCAAAAGAATACAACAGAATACAATACAATAGAATATAATACATAGATTAAATTCAATAGCTCTTACTACTTCCCATTAAATAAATTAAATACGTCTTACTTGTTCCCAATCCTTTTCAAAAAAGTAGTTTAAAACGAGGGCCCTTCACTCAACCTTTAACCTCAACCCCGCACGTCACATTGTGTTGTATCTGTGAATGTTGGTTGTGGCCAAATGATAGTTTTCTTTCATTCGTTTAGGTTCCACGGTGTTTGTTGGCTATGTTTTCCACTGTCAGAAGGATGAAAATACAAAGTACAACGCTTGGACGTGGGCGAAGACGTCACCGGTGAGTCCTTCCTTCCTATTTATTTACCTTCTAGATGCTAGAGGCTAAGTGTTAGAGGCTAAGTGTTAGAGGCTAAGTGTTAAACATAATACGAACAACACAACGATACTGCACTGAACAACACGATACCGCACTGAGAAACACGATACCGCACTGAACAACACGATACCGCACTGAACAACACCATGCCGCACTGAACACCATGCCACACTGAACAACACCATCCCGCACTGAACAACACCATGCCGCACTAAACAACACCATGCCGCACTGAACAACACCATGCCTCACTGAACGACACCATGCCGCACTGAAAGACACCATGCCGCACTGAACGACACCATGCCGCACTGAAAGACACCATCCCGCACTGAACACCATGCCGCACTGAACAACACCATCCTGCACTGAACAACACCATCCCGCACTGAACAACACCATGCCGCACTGAACAACATTATGCCGCACTGAACATTATGCCGCACTGAACAACACCATGCCGCACTGAACAACACCATGCCGCACTGAACAACATTATGCCGCACTGAACAACACCATGCCGCACTGAACAACACCATGCCGCACTGAACAACACCATGCCGCACTGAACAACATTATGCCGCACTGAACAACACCATGCCGCACTGAACAACACCATCCTGCACTGAACAACACCATTCCGCATTGAACACCATGCCGCACTGAACAACACCATCCCGCACTGAACAACACCATCCCGCACTGAACAACACCATGCCGCACTGAACAACATTATGCCGCACTGAACAACATTATGCCGCACTGAACAACACCATGCCGCACTGAACAACACCATGCCGCACTGAACAACACCATGCCGCACTGAACAACATTATAACGCACTGAACAACACCATCCCGCACTGAACAACACCATGCCGCACTAAACAACATTATGCCGCACTGAACAACATTATTCCGAAATGAACAACACCATGCCGCACTGAACAACACCATGCCGCACTGAACAACACCATCCTGCACTGAACAACACCATCCCGCACTGAACAACACCATGCCGCACTGAACAACATTATGGCGCACTGAACAACATTATGCCGCACTGAACAACACCATGCCGCACTGAACAACACCATGCCGCACTGAACAACACCATGCCGCAATGAACAACACCATCCCGCACTGAACAACACCATGCCGCACTGAGCAACACCATGCCGCACTGAACAACACCATCCTGCACTGAACAACACCATGCCGCACTGAACAACACCATTCCGCACTGAACAACACCATGCCGCACTGAACAACATTACGCTGCACTGAACAACACCATGCCGCACTGAACAACACCATGCCGCACTGAACAACACCATGCCGCATTGAACAACACCATGCCGCATTGAACAACACCATGCCGCACTGAACAACACCATCCTGCACTGAACAACACCATGCCGCATTGAACAACACCATGCCGCACTGAACAACACCATCCTGCACTGAACAACACCATCCCGCACTGAACAACACCATCCCGCATTGAACAACACCATCCTGCACTGAACAACACCATGCCGCACTGAACAACACCATGCCGCACTGAACAACACCATTCCGCACTGAACAACACCATGCCGCACTGAACAACACCATCCTGCACTGAACAACACCATCCCGCACTGAACAACACCATGCCGCATTGAACAACACCATGCCGCATTGAACAACACCATGCCGCACTGAACAACACCATGCCGCACTGAACAACACCATGCCGCACTGAACAACACCATGCCGCACTGAACAACACCATGCCGCACTGAACAACATTATGCCGCACTGAACAACATTATGTCGCACTGAACAACACCATGCCGCACTGAACAACACCATGCCGCACTGAACAACATTATGCCGCACTGAAAAACACCATGCCGCACTGAACAACACCATCCCGCACTGAACAACACCATGCCGCATTGAACAACACCATGCCGCACTGAACAACACCATGCTGCACTGAACAACATTATGCTGCACTGAACAACACGATCCTGCATTGAACAACACCATGCCGCACTGAACAACACCATCCTGCACTGAACAACACCATCCTGCACTGAACAACACCACCCCGCACTGAACAACACGATCCCGCATTGAACACCATCCCGCACTGAACAACACCATGCCGCACTGAACAACACCATTCCGCACTGAACAACACCATGCCGCACTGAACAACACCATGCCGCACTGAACAACACCATGCCGCACTGAACAACACCATGCCGCACTGAACAACATCATGCCGCACTGAACAACACCATGCCGCACTGAACAACACCATCCCGCACTGAACAACACCATGCCGCATTGAACAACACCATGCCGCACTGAACAACACCATCCTGCACTGAACAACACCATCCCGCACTAAACAACACCATGCCGCACTGAACAACATTATGGCGCACTGGACAACATTATGCCGCACTGAACAACACCATGCCGCACTGAACAACACCATGCCGCACTGAACAACACCATGCCGCACTGAACAACACCATGCCGCACTGAACAACATTATGCCGCACTGAACAACACCATGCCGCACTGAACAACACCATTCCGCACTGAACAACACCATGCCGCACTGAACGACACCATCCTGCACTGAACAACACCATCCCGCACTGAACAACACCATGCCGCATTAAACAACACCATGCCGCACTGAACAACACCATCCTGCACTGAACAACACCATGCCGCACTGAACAACACCATGCCGCACTGAACAACACCATGCCGCACTGAACAACATTATGCCGCACTGAACAACATTATGCCGCACTAAACAACATTATGTCGCACTGAACAACACCATGCCGCACTGAACAACACCATGCTGCACTGAACAACATTATGCCGCACTGAACAACACGATCCCGCATTGAACAACACCATCCCGCAGTGAACAACACCATGCCGCATTGAACAACACCATGCCGCACTGAACAACACCATGCTGCACTGAACAACATTATGCTGCACTGAACAACACGATCCTGCATTGAACAACACCATGCCGCACTGAAAAACACCATCCTGCACTGAACAACACCATGCCGCACTGAACAACACCATGCCGCACTGAACAACATTATGCCGCACTGAAAAACACCATGCCGCACTGAACAACACCATCCCGCACTGAACAACACCATGCCGCATTGAACAACACCATGCCGCACTGAACAACACCATGCTGCACTGAACAACATTATGCTGCACTGAACAACACGATCCTGCATTGAACAACACCATGCTGCACTGAACAACACCATCCTGCACTGAACAACACCATCCTGCACTGAACAACACCACCCCGCACTGAACAACACGATCCCGCATTGAACAACACCATCCCGCACTGAACAACACCATGCCGCACTGAACAACACCATTCCGCACTGAACAACACCATGCCGCACTGAACAACACCATGCCGCACTGAACAACACCATGCCGCACTGAACAACACCATGCCGCACTGAACAACATTATGCCGCACTGAACAACACCATGCCGCACTGAACAACACCATCCCGCACTGAACAACACCATGCCGCATTGAACAACACCATGCCGCACTGAACAACACCATCCTGCACTGAACAACACCATCCCGCACTAAACAACACCATGCCGCACTGAACAACATTATGGCGCACTGGACAACATTATGCCGCACTGAACAACACCATGCCGCACTGAACAACACCATGCCGCACTGAACAACACCATGCCGCACTGAACAACACCATGCCGCACTGAACAACATTATGCCGCACTGAACAACACCATGCCGCACTGAACAACACCATGCCGCACTGAACAACACGATCCCGCATTGAACAACACCATCCTGCACTGAACAACACCATGCCGCACTGAACAACACCATGCCGCACTGAACAACACCATTCCGCACTGAACAACACCATGCCGCACTGAACAACACCATCCTGCACTGAACAACACCATTCCGCACTGAACAACACCATGCCGCATTGAACAACACCATGCCGCACTGAACAACACCATCCTGCACTGAACAACACCATGCCGCACTGAACAACACCATGCCGCACTGAACAACACCATGCCGCACTGAACAACATTATGCCGCACTGAACAACATTATGCCGCACTAAACAACATTATGTCGCACTGAACAACACCATGCCGCACTGAACAACACCATGCTGCACTGAACAACATTATGCCGCACTGAACAACACGATCCCGCATTGAACAACACCATCCCGCAGTGAACAACACCATGCCGCATTGAACAACACCATGCCGCACTGAACAACACCATGCTGCACTGAACAACATTATGCTGCACTGAACAACACGATCCTGCATTGAACAACACCATGCCGCACTGAACAACACCATCCTGCACTGAACAACACCTTTCCACACTGAACAACACCATGCCGCACTGAACAACATTATGCCGCACTGAACAACACCATGCCGCACTGAACAACACCATGCCGCACTGAACAACACCATGCTGCACTGAACAACACCATGCCGCAATGAACAACACCATCCCGCACTGAACAACACCATGCCGCATTGAACAACACCATGCCGCACTGAACAACACCATCCCGCACTGAACAACACCACCCCGCACTGAACAACACGATCCCGCATTGAACAACACCATCCCGGACTGAACAACACCATGCCGCACTGAACAACACCATTCCGCACTGAACAACACCATGCCGTACTGAACAACACCATGCCGCACTGAACAACACCATGCCGCACTGAACAACACCATGCCGCACTGAACAACATTATGCCGCACTGAACACCATGCCGCACTGAACAACACCATCCCGCACTGAACAACACCATGCCGCATTGAACAACACCATGCCGCACTGAACAACACCATCCTGCACTGAACAACACCATCCCGCACTGAACAACACCATGCCGCACTGAACAACATTATGGCGCACTGAACAACATTATGCCGCACTGAACAACACCATGCCGCACTGAACAACACCATGCCGCACTGAACAACACCATGCCGCACTGAACAACATTATGCCGCACTGAACAACATTATGCCGCACTGAACAACACCATGCCGCACTGAACAACACCATGCCGCACTGAACAACACCATGCCGCACTGAACAACACGACGTCGCACTGAACAACACGACGCCGCACAGAACAACACGACGCCGCACAGAATAACACAATACCGCACAGAACAACACAATACCGCACAAACAGTTTTAGATAATATTACGTCGCAATCATGTGACGCGGACATGACGTCAATAGGCGGAACTCACGGCAAAATTATAATCCGTGGGCGTGGCTTGCAACAGGAAGTAGGAAAGCGGCAGTTCTGGCAAACAAGACACAGCTGTTAGTAACACGATGACTAACAAGGCAAATATTTTTGTTTTCAGCTTGCAACTTGACCGTCTAGAGCGTACAAGGTAATTACAACTGTTTTTTTTTAGCCCTGAAAAGCAAGGGAGTGTGGCGTTTGGGAGGAATGTCGAACTCGGCGTCTGCTTCCAGCCACAGACGCCAAATTTCGACGATTATTTCGACTGGTCAACGGTTGTAAATTATTGCGTTGACTAAAAACTTTATTTAACTCTACTCTTAACTTTGCCGTTTCAGATATGCGGGTATTACACCGCGGAAATGACGTCAATAGGCTGAACTCTCGCCAAAATTCAAATCTGTGGGCGCAATGGCCTTGAGCGAGACACCGGATACAAACACGACGATTATCAACAGAAATATCTTTATTTTCCGCTTGCAAGTGGACCGTCTAGAGCGTACACGGTAAGTACAACTCATTGTGTTTAAAAAGATTTACGTTTGTGTAGTTTGCGTTGCGTTGTATCTGTGAATGTTGGTTGAGGCTAAATGTTAATGTTTAATATCATTCCTTTAGGTTCCACGGTGTTTGTTGGCTGCAAGTTTTCCACTGCAAGAAGAGGCTCGTATCATTGACCAGGAGCGAGCTACAATGGTGAGTAGCCATAACATTTATGTTAAACACTTCCTATTTCATGTCTAACAGTACTTGATTTAACAAATAACCATAAATAAATACAGTGTGGGCACTGAAGTTAACATATGTGATTATACTGCCTAATCTGTCACGGAGTAGATTGTTGCAAAGTAATATAAGATCCAAAGTTGTAATTCAGAATAGTTTTCAAAAGAAGGCCATTAGAATTATATACAAGTCTGATTACCCTTAACATAACAACAAGCTATTAATTAAATCACAAATTCTTCAATTCAAAGATTTGGTAGATTATCAGACAAATAATGTCTAACAGTAATTGATTTAACACATCACGATAAGTAGATTGAGTGTGGGCACTCTCAAGTTAACAGATATGATTATACTGCCTAATCTGTTACAGAGTATGTTGTTGCCAAGTAATGTAGAATAGATCCAAAGTAGTAATCCAGAATAGTTTTGAAGAGGCCATTAGAATAATAAACAAATCTGATTACCTTGAACATAATAACAAGCTAAGTGTTTAATATGTCCTATGAAGTCAAAATTGGGCACCATCATGTGGTGAAATTTGGAATTGCATCACATCCAATTTTGCCTGGGAACAAACAGATTAAATAAATCTTAGTTTTGAATAAGCCACTCCTTCTCAAACAAGTAAACTCTGCCCATTTCGCGCAGTAGATGTTCTGTTAATATCTAGTATTTATACAAAGTCATAATTTAAATTGCTTTCAACCTTCATTCATCGGTTCAACCAACATTACTCGCTCTTATTACCAACTTGTATTGATTTAACTAAGCGTTTAATACTTCCTATCAGGTCTCAAGGCAAGATTTGGCAAAATACAATTTCAGCAAATCCAATTTTGCCAGGGAACAAAAATAGATTAAATAAACTAAATAAGTCTTCTTCCCATTAAATAAATCAGAAAAGTCTGTCTTGTAACCAGTCCTCTTCAAACAAGTAAAGTCTGCCCATTTTGTGCCGTAGATTTTGTGTCTATGCCTAGTATTTAAACAAAATCATAATTTAAACGACTTCTTTCCTTCATTCACTTTGGAAATTTGGAATTGCAGCAAATCGAATTTTGCCAGGGAACAAAAATAGATCAATTAAACTAAATAAGTCTTCTTCCCATTAAATAAATTAAAAAAGTCTGTCTTGTAACCAGTCCTTTTCAAACAAGTAAAGTCTGCCCATTTTGTGCCGTCGATTTTGTGTTAATGCCTAGTATTTATACAAAATCATAATTTAAAGGACTTCATTCCTTCATTCACTTTGGAAATTTGGAATTGCAGCACATCAAATTTTGCCTGGGAAGAAAAGTAGATTAAATAAATTTAATAAGTCTTACTACTTCCCATTAAATAAATTAAATACGTCTTACTTGTTCCCACTCCTTTACAAAAAAGTAGTTTAAAACGAGGTCCCTTCACTCAACCTTTAACCCTATTTATTCACCTTCTAGGCTAAGTGTTAAAGGCTAAGTGTTAAAGGCTAAGTGTTAAAGGCTAAGTGTTAGAGGCTAAGTGCCAGAGGCTAGGCGCCAGAGGCGAGTTTTTGTGGGCTGAAGTTTTAGTGGGGTTAGTGTGAATACAATCCAAAAGAATACAACAGAATACAATACAATAGAATATAATACATAGATTAAATTCAATAGCTCTTACTACTTCCCATTAAATAAATTAAATACGTCTTACTTGTTCCCAATCCTTTTCAAAAAAGTAGTTTAAAACGAGGGCCCTTCACTCAACCTTTAACCTCAACCCCGCACGTCACATTGTGTTGTATCTGTGAATGTTGGTTGTGGCCAAATGATAGTTTTCTTTCATTCGTTTAGGTTCCACGGTGTTTGTTGGCTATGTTTTCCACTGTCAGAAGGATGAAAATACAAAGTACAACGCTTGGACGTGGGCGAAGACGTCACCGGTGAGTCCTTCCTTCCTATTTATTTACCTTCTAGATGCTAGAGGCTAAGTGTTAGAGGCTAAGTGTTAGAGGCTAAGTGTTAAACATAATACGAACAACACAACGATACTGCACTGAACAACACGATACCGCACTGAGAAACACGATACCGCACTGAACAACACGATACCGCACTGAACAACACCATGCCGCACTGAACACCATGCCACACTGAACAACACCATCCCGCACTGAACAACACCATGCCGCACTAAACAACACCATGCCGCACTGAACAACACCATGCCTCACTGAACGACACCATGCCGCACTGAAAGACACCATGCCGCACTGAACGACACCATGCCGCACTGAAAGACACCATCCCGCACTGAACACCATGCCGCACTGAACAACACCATCCTGCACTGAACAACACCATCCCGCACTGAACAACACCATGCCGCACTGAACAACATTATGCCGCACTGAACATTATGCCGCACTGAACAACACCATGCCGCACTGAACAACACCATGCCGCACTGAACAACATTATGCCGCACTGAACAACACCATGCCGCACTGAACAACATTATGCCGCACTGAACAACATTATGCCGCACTGAACAACACCATGCCGCACTGAACAACACCATGCCGCACTGAACAACACCATGCCGCACTGAACAACATTATAACGCACTGAACAACACCATGCCGCACTGAACAACACCATCCTGCACTGAACAACACCATTCCGCATTGAACACCATGCCGCACTGAACAACACCATCCCGCACTGAACAACACCATCCCGCACTGAACAACACCATGCCGCACTGAACAACATTATGCCGCACTGAACAACATTATGCCGCACTGAACAACACCATGCCGCACTGAACAACACCATGCCGCACTGAACAACACCATGCCGCACTGAACAACATTATAACGCACTGAACAACACCATCCCGCACTGAACAACACCATGCCGCACTAAACAACATTATGCCGCACTGAACAACATTATGCCGAAATGAACAACACCATGCCGCACTGAACAACACCATGCCGCACTGAACAACACCATCCTGCACTGAACAACACCATCCCGCACTGAACAACACCATGCCGCACTGAACAACACCATGCCGCACTGAACAACACCATGCCGCAATGAACAACACCATCCCGCACTGAACAACATTATGCCGCACTGAACAACATTATGCCGCACTGAACAACACCATGCCGCACTGAACAACACCATGCCGCACTGAACAACACCATCCTGCACTGAACAACACCATCCCGCACTGAACAACACCATGCCGCACTGAACAACATTATGGCGCACTGAACAACATTATGCCGCACTGAACAACACCATGCCGCACTGAACAACACCATGCCGCACTGAACAACACCATGCCGCAATGAACAACACCATCCCGCACTGAACAACACCATGCCGCACTGAGCAACACCATGCCGCACTGAACAACACCATCCTGCACTGAACAACACCATGCCGCACTGAACAACACCATTCCGCACTGAACAACACCATGCCGCACTGAACAACATTACGCTGCACTGAACAACACCATGCCGCACTGAACAACACCATGCCGCACTGAACAACACCATGCCGCATTGAACAACACCATGCCGCATTGAACAACACCATGCCGCACTGAACAACACCATCCTGCACTGAACAACACCATGCCGCATTGAACAACACCATGCCGCACTGAACAACACCATCCTGCACTGAACAACACCATCCCGCACTGAACAACACCATCCCGCATTGAACAACACCATCCTGCACTGAACAACACCATGCCGCACTGAACAACACCATGCCGCACTGAACAACACCATTCCGCACTGAACAACACCATGCCGCACTGAACAACACCATCCTGCACTGAACAACACCATCCCGCACTGAACAACACCATGCCGCATTGAACAACACCATGCCGCATTGAACAACACCATGCCGCACTGAACAACACCATGCCGCACTGAACAACACCATGCCGCACTGAACAACACCATGCCGCACTGAACAACACCATGCCGCACTGAACAACATTATGCCGCACTGAACAACATTATGTCGCACTGAACAACACCATGCCGCACTGAACAACACCATGCCGCACTGAACAACATTATGCCGCACTGAAAAACACCATGCCGCACTGAACAACACCATCCCGCACTGAACAACACCATGCCGCATTGAACAACACCATGCCGCACTGAACAACACCATGCTGCACTGAACAACATTATGCTGCACTGAACAACACGATCCTGCATTGAACAACACCATGCCGCACTGAACAACACCATCCTGCACTGAACAACACCATCCTGCACTGAACAACACCACCCCGCACTGAACAACACGATCCCGCATTGAACACCATCCCGCACTGAACAACACCATGCCGCACTGAACAACACCATTCCGCACTGAACAACACCATGCCGCACTGAACAACACCATGCCGCACTGAACAACACCATGCCGCACTGAACAACACCATGCCGCACTGAACAACATCATGCCGCACTGAACAACACCATGCCGCACTGAACAACACCATCCCGCACTGAACAACACCATGCCGCATTGAACAACACCATGCCGCACTGAACAACACCATCCTGCACTGAACAACACCATCCCGCACTAAACAACACCATGCCGCACTGAACAACATTATGGCGCACTGGACAACATTATGCCGCACTGAACAACACCATGCCGCACTGAACAACACCATGCCGCACTGAACAACACCATGCCGCACTGAACAACACCATGCCGCACTGAACAACATTATGCCGCACTGAACAACACCATGCCGCACTGAACAACACCATTCCGCACTGAACAACACCATGCCGCACTGAACGACACCATCCTGCACTGAACAACACCATCCCGCACTGAACAACACCATGCCGCATTAAACAACACCATGCCGCACTGAACAACACCATCCTGCACTGAACAACACCATGCCGCACTGAACAACACCATGCCGCACTGAACAACACCATGCCGCACTGAACAACATTATGCCGCACTGAACAACATTATGCCGCACTAAACAACATTATGTCGCACTGAACAACACCATGCCGCACTGAACAACACCATGCTGCACTGAACAACATTATGCCGCACTGAACAACACGATCCCGCATTGAACAACACCATCCCGCAGTGAACAACACCATGCCGCATTGAACAACACCATGCCGCACTGAACAACACCATGCTGCACTGAACAACATTATGCTGCACTGAACAACACGATCCTGCATTGAACAACACCATGCCGCACTGAAAAACACCATCCTGCACTGAACAACACCATGCCGCACTGAACAACACCATGCCGCACTGAACAACATTATGCCGCACTGAAAAACACCATGCCGCACTGAACAACACCATCCCGCACTGAACAACACCATGCCGCATTGAACAACACCATGCCGCACTGAACAACACCATGCTGCACTGAACAACATTATGCTGCACTGAACAACACGATCCTGCATTGAACAACACCATGCTGCACTGAACAACACCATCCTGCACTGAACAACACCATCCTGCACTGAACAACACCACCCCGCACTGAACAACACGATCCCGCATTGAACAACACCATCCCGCACTGAACAACACCATGCCGCACTGAACAACACCATTCCGCACTGAACAACACCATGCCGCACTGAACAACACCATGCCGCACTGAACAACACCATGCCGCACTGAACAACACCATGCCGCACTGAACAACATTATGCCGCACTGAACAACACCATGCCGCACTGAACAACACCATCCCGCACTGAACAACACCATGCCGCATTGAACAACACCATGCCGCACTGAACAACACCATCCTGCACTGAACAACACCATCCCGCACTAAACAACACCATGCCGCACTGAACAACATTATGGCGCACTGGACAACATTATGCCGCACTGAACAACACCATGCCGCACTGAACAACACCATGCCGCACTGAACAACACCATGCCGCACTGAACAACACCATGCCGCACTGAACAACATTATGCCGCACTGAACAACACCATGCCGCACTGAACAACACCATGCCGCACTGAACAACACGATCCCGCATTGAACAACACCATCCTGCACTGAACAACACCATGCCGCACTGAACAACACCATGCCGCACTGAACAACACCATTCCGCACTGAACAACACCATGCCGCACTGAACAACACCATCCTGCACTGAACAACACCATTCCGCACTGAACAACACCATGCCGCATTGAACAACACCATGCCGCACTGAACAACACCATCCTGCACTGAACAACACCATGCCGCACTGAACAACACCATGCCGCACTGAACAACACCATGCCGCACTGAACAACATTATGCCGCACTGAACAACATTATGCCGCACTAAACAACATTATGTCGCACTGAACAACACCATGCCGCACTGAACAACACCATGCTGCACTGAACAACATTATGCCGCACTGAACAACACGATCCCGCATTGAACAACACCATCCCGCAGTGAACAACACCATGCCGCATTGAACAACACCATGCCGCACTGAACAACACCATGCTGCACTGAACAACATTATGCTGCACTGAACAACACGATCCTGCATTGAACAACACCATGCCGCACTGAACAACACCATCCTGCACTGAACAACACCTTTCCACACTGAACAACACCATGCCGCACTGAACAACATTATGCCGCACTGAACAACACCATGCCGCACTGAACAACACCATGCCGCACTGAACAACACCATGCTGCACTGAACAACACCATGCCGCAATGAACAACACCATCCCGCACTGAACAACACCATGCCGCATTGAACAACACCATGCCGCACTGAACAACACCATCCCGCACTGAACAACACCACCCCGCACTGAACAACACGATCCCGCATTGAACAACACCATCCCGGACTGAACAACACCATGCCGCACTGAACAACACCATTCCGCACTGAACAACACCATGCCGTACTGAACAACACCATGCCGCACTGAACAACACCATGCCGCACTGAACAACACCATGCCGCACTGAACAACATTATGCCGCACTGAACACCATGCCGCACTGAACAACACCATCCCGCACTGAACAACACCATGCCGCATTGAACAACACCATGCCGCACTGAACAACACCATCCTGCACTGAACAACACCATCCCGCACTGAACAACACCATGCCGCACTGAACAACATTATGGCGCACTGAACAACATTATGCCGCACTGAACAACACCATGCCGCACTGAACAACACCATGCCGCACTGAACAACACCATGCCGCACTGAACAACATTATGCCGCACTGAACAACATTATGCCGCACTGAACAACACCATGCCGCACTGAACAACACCATGCCGCACTGAACAACACCATGCCGCACTGAACAACACGACGTCGCACTGAACAACACGACGCCGCACAGAACAACACGACGCCGCACAGAATAACACAATACCGCACAGAACAACACAATACCGCACAAACAGTTTTAGATAATATTACGTCGCAATCATGTGACGCGGACATGACGTCAATAGGCGGAACTCACGGCAAAATTATAATCCGTGGGCGTGGCTTGCAACAGGAAGTAGGAAAGCGGCAGTTCTGGCAAACAAGACACAGCTGTTAGTAACACGATGACTAACAAGGCAAATATTTTTGTTTTCAGCTTGCAACTTGACCGTCTAGAGCGTACAAGGTAATTACAACTGTTTTTTTTTAGCCCTGAAAAGCAAGGGAGTGTGGCGTTTGGGAGGAATGTCGAACTCGGCGTCTGCTTCCAGCCACAGACGCCAAATTTCGACGATTATTTCGACTGGTCAACGGTTGTAAATTATTGCGTTGACTAAAAACTTTATTTAACTCTACTCTTAACTTTGCCGTTTCAGATATGCGGGTATTACACCGCGGAAATGACGTCAATAGGCTGAACTCTCGCCAAAATTCAAATCTGTGGGCGCAATGGCCTTGAGCGAGACACCGGATACAAACACGACGATTATCAACAGAAATATCTTTATTTTCCGCTTGCAAGTGGACCGTCTAGAGCGTACACGGTAAGTACAACTCATTGTGTTTAAAAAGATTTACGTTTGTGTAGTTTGCGTTGCGTTGTATCTGTGAATGTTGGTTGAGGCTAAATGTTAATGTTTAATTTCATTCCTTTAGGTTCCACGGTGTTTGTTGGCTGTATGTTTTCCACTGCAAGAAGAGGCTCGTATCATTGACCAGCAGGAGCTACAATGGTGAGTACCCCTTTCGTCTTCCATTTATGTTAAACACTTCCTATTTCATGTCTAACAGTACTCGATTTAACAAATAACCATAAATAAATACAGTGTGGGCAGTCACGTTAACATATGTGATTATCCTGCCTAATATGTTTATCACAAATATGTCACTAATCACTAATATGTTTATTTGTTTATCACAACACCTTTGGACCTTCAGCAATCGATTATTTACCTTCATCTACATAGAGACAGAACGATGGTGTCTTAAACATCTCATTCATTTCACCAAATAACTTCACGCAGGTGGATAACGGCCGTCTCGGTCACGCTATGTTGCGTGATGCAGTTTTGAAGAACCAAATGCATTTATTCAATGAATAAGTCAAGCTAGTTCTATGTTTATGATGTTGTAAGTTACGGTACCGATTGAAGTTGAGTTCGAAGCCAGTGGAAAACAGCGCTGCGTTTGTGCTCTCCAGGTACAAATGTTGTGATCTCTGACTGACGACCGGGCGAGACTCGAGTAAGAGATGTCCAAACGAGCTCCGGCAGGGCGTGCCAAGGCGGAGCGAACGGACGCCCTTCAGGCCGCCAATGACGAGCTGAGAACCAAACTGATGGACGTCCAGTTAGAACTTCAGCAGGAGAAGAACAAGGTGAAAACCTCAACAGACAGACACTGCCTGCCTCCCTGCCTGCCTCCCTGCCTGCCTCCCTGCCTGCCTCCCTCCCTCCCAGTTTTCCCGATGTAGATTAGACATGCGTGTGCCATGACTGTGTCAGCCTACATCAACAAATGCACCGAGGACGTCAGCACCACTAAGAATATCATCACCCGGGGCAACCAACGACCCTGGATGACTGAGGAGGTACGTCAAACGCTACGAGCGCGGAACTCTGCCTTCAAGTCTGGCGACAAGGAGACACTGAGGACAGCGAGAGCCAACTTGAACCGTGCCATCAGGATAGCGAAGCGAGACCGCAGTCGAAAATTTCAGGATCGTTTCCACGACGTCAAAAACATCAGGAGTATGTGGCAAGGCATACGGGCGATTACAGACTACAACTCACCCTCCCCCCCCCCGGTGGGTGTAGTTGATGCTGACTTTCTAAATGGTCTAAATAACTTCTTTGGGAGGTTCGAGGCACTAAACGGCACTCCAGCAGTTAAAACTGTCCCCCATCAGGAAGAGGAGGTACTCTGCCTTGACTCCGCCGATGTGTTGAAGACCCTGAGGAGAGTCAACCCCTGTAAGGCCCCTGGCCCCGACAACATTCCTGGGCGTGTGTTCAGGGAATGTGCAAGTCATCTGGCTGGGGTCATCACAGACATTTTTAACACCTCGCTGGGCCAAGCCACAGTGCCGGCGTGCTTTAAGACTGCCTCCATCATTCCGGTGCCGAAGAAACCTCAAATCACCTCATTTAATGATTACCGGCCTGTTGCACTGACTCCGGTTATGATGAAGTGCTTCGAAAGGCTGCTTAAAGGTCACATCGTTTCCAGACTCCCCCTATTATTTGACCCGTTCCAGTTTGCCGACCGGCAAAACCGCTCCACTCAGGACGCCATCTCCTCCGTTCTTCACCTGAGCCTGGCTCACCTGGAGGAGAAGAACACCCATGTGCGGAGGCTGTTCCTGGACTTCAGCTCAGCGTTTAACACCATCATCCCACAGCATCTGGTAGGAAAATTGGAACACCTGGGCTTCAACACCCCCCTTCGCAACTGGCTGCTAGACTTCCTCACCAACAGACCTCAGTCAGTCCGGGTCGGACAGAACACCTCTGATGTCATCACCCTCAGCACAGGCTCCCTTCAGGGCTGCGTCCTGAGCCCCCTGCTGTGCACCCTGATGACACACGACTGCGTCCTCAGGTTCACCACCAATCACATCGTGAAGTCAGCAGACGACACAACGGTGGTGGGGCTCATCAGAGACAACAACGACCTGGACTACAGAGAGGAGGTGGAGCAGCTGGTGGGCTGGTGCAGAGAAAACAGCCTGATCCTGAATGAGGAGAAGATGAAGGAGATCATCGTCGACTTCAGGAAAAAACAGCCTCACCACGCTCCACTGATCATCAACAGCTCAGCTGTGGAGGTGGTCAGCACCACCAAATTCCTGGGGGTCCACATCACAGAAGACCTCACCTGGACTATGAACACTACGGCACTGGTCAAGAGGGCACAGAAGCGCTTGTACTTCCTGCGGAGGATGAGGAGAGCCCACCTGCCCCCACCCATCATGAGGACGTTCTACAGGAGCACCATAGAGAGCATTCTGACAAGCTGTCTCTCTGTGTGGTGTGGAGGCTGCACCGCCTCCGATTGGAAGAACGTGAGGAGAGTGGTGAGGACAGCAGAGAGGATCATAGGGGCTCCTCTTCCCTCCATTCAGGACATTTCATCTCAGCGCTGCATGTCCCGTGCCCGTAACATCATCAATGACCCATCACACCCCCACCATGGACTGTTCTCCCTGCTGCCCTCTGGGAAGAGGTTTGCAGCATCCGCTGCAGGTCCACCAGGTTCTGCAACAGCTTTTTCCCTGCTGTCATCAGACTGTTGAACACTAGAACTGTTGAGCTCTAAACTGAACTCTGCATCACACATTCACAGAACTGTACTTTATGACACTACGGACCTCTATCTTGCACTATCTCGCACTACCAACTTTACTGAACTTGTATAAACCCTTTAAATAGAAGTTTAATATATGGTTTAGCATTCCTCTGCACACTCTTGAATACTGTTTTGCCTACTTGGACTGTTGCATAATTATCACTGCTGCACTTTATACTTATTTTTAATATATATATATATATATATATAGTATATATGTATATATATATATTTTCATAGGATATGTTACTTCTATTCAACTGCAATATCACTACTTTGTTGTAAGACGTATGCAACGGAATTTCGTTTTGTATGCACCATGTGCAGACAAGATGACAATAAAGTTTGTCTAAGTCTAAGTCATGTCAGGTCAGCTGTCTGGAGAGAGAGAGAAGTCAGGACCTGCGGGCGGAGCACCACCGTGCCACCGCCGCCATGACGGAACTCAAAAGCAAACTCCATGAGGAGAAGCAGAAAGAGTTAGCCATTACCAGGGAGACATTACTGCGGCAGCATGAAATGGAGCTGATGAGAGTGATCAAAATCAAATATGGAGAGATCCAGCGACTGAATGCCTTGGTCCTCAGCCTGAGGGACGGCTCCATGGACAAGGTGATCCGCTCTATCCGTGTCTGACTATCCACACGCCACGTCGGGCTTCGATGCGGCCGCTACCGTATTGTGTAGCTTGTCCCCAGTAAGCGTCGCGGCGCTCCGTTGCGGTCTCAACGGCCCGGTGTGGCGCAATGTCTGCTCAGGTGAGGAGGGGGGGCGCTTTGCTGGCGGAGGTGGAGGAGACGCGGCGGTGTCGGGAGACCGAGCGGTGTCGCCTCCACCAGGAGCGCGGAAGAAGCCCTGGCAGCGGCCCAGCAGGCCTGGCAGTCCCGAGCGGCCGAGCTCCGATCGGCTCATCACCAGCATCGGGAGGAGCTGAGCCGAACCAAGAGAGACTGCGAGAGGGAGATCCGCCGACTGGTAGGACTGATCAGATGCGCGGTGCGTGGCTATGTTCCCAATTTCGTTGTATACCTGCAGTGCAATGACACCTAAGGCATTCTATTCTATTCTATTTCACAAGAAGAAAATGTCCGGTTGCTCGCTTCGCTTTTGTCACAGCAAAGGTGTTCTAGTCGATTCAAGAAAAAAATTGGCCGGTTGCTCTCTTTGTTTTTGTCACAATTCTGGCAAATGAGTTTGCCCGCCTGCCTGAGCGCTCCCCGTTTGTACATCCAGACGGATGAGATCAAGCTGAAAGACAGAGCGGTTAGTGTTTTGGATGAAGCCCTGGGGCCGGCCACGTCCACCGCCTTCAGCTGCAGACTCAGGCTGCCGAGCAGCAGATCGCTGCCCTGAGGGATTCCCAAAGGGCGGGCCTAAACTACCCTGGAAGTGGGGTCAACGCCGCTACTAGCAATCCTCTTCATTGCGTAAGCCACCTCATCACACACTTGCAGTACGCATGACTTAGTTCGTTGCTGGAGGAAGGTAGCACAAAAACAGTTTTGAACTTTGAACGAGTGCTTGTGTGTGTGTGTTGCGGGGCGTTTTCAGTCTCAGGAGGATCGGGACACGCGACGGTTTCATCTGAAAATCGCTGAGCTCAGCGCAGTCATCAGGAAACTGGAGGATCGAAACGCCCTGCTTTCTGAAGAGCGCAATGAACTGGTAATTTATTGACGGCACGCTTGAAGGTTTGCGCTACGTTTGATGCGCGCCATCCAGCGAGGCACCCATTGCGCTTGCTTATTAGTTGAGCGGCACGGCGAGTCGGTTGCCTGGTAGATGTCTTTTATTGGGAGCCAAAGCCACGATTCCGTTCAAACCGATGCAAAAGGAATGGATACGTTCTGGCCCGCGTGTTGTGCGTCTTTCACATCCCGCACTTCATGCTTGCAGCTAAAGCGACTGAGAGAAACAGAAAGCCAGTTTCTGCCACTCCTGTACAAAAACAAACGCCTGAGCAGGAAGAATGAAGAACTCTCGCTGGTGCTGTGTCGCCTTGAAAACAAAGTGCGCTTTGTCACCCAGGAGAACGAGGAGATGGCAAGCTTGGTAAGTCGACGCGGACAACGGCGGCGTGCCAACAGAGTCCACTGCATTTGTGTTCCACAGAGAAGGCCTAGTTCGCTCAATGACCTGGACCGCGGTTGCGGCCAGCAGGACGGTGAAATGGAGTTCCTTCAAGTTGTGGAGCAGCGGCACATCATCGACGACTTGTCCAAGGTCTTCAGGCAGGCGACTCGGTGCACGTACGGCAGCGCCGCGCTCGCTCGCTGTCGCCAGGAAACCTTTTCCGTCCAAAGCTTGGCCGGCGGCCGCCATCCAAAAAATTGGCCCCTTAAATTCCGACCTTTCAAGCAGGAGCATTGTGCGCACGCGTTTGAACACGCTTTAGACTTGTTTTGCCGTTTTCAGCAGCTCAAAGCTCCCGTTTTGTCAGCGCCTTTGCCACTCGCTGTGCGCTGAAAACGACGGACTTGCCCGGCTGCTCAGCCCGTCAACCATGAGCCGCGAGCGCGACGTCATTGTCCGTAGGCAGCTAGTGGCAAAATGCACCCTGTTAGAGTTGCGCTCGCTCCAACTTATTTTGCAAGAACCACACGGGAGACAAGTAAGTTCTTTTGGACACCTGCAGGTGGAGAGTCCATCCGTTGTACGAATGAAGTCTGACTCTCGGCTCCTGCACGAGCATTTTAATTAAGAGAAACAGGGTGGGTGTAAGAGTGGATTGAATAGAGGAAGCCCTTGACCTCTAGTCAAAACATAGCAAGGGGTGTTTTACGACTTTGTGTAGGAAGGGATAAGCGATAGGGATAAATAAGGGATAAATAATATTATTTATTACAGGTCGCAGTCAAAGTCAAAGCAACACAATGATACGATAAAGATAATCTGGAAAACCCTGACACACCCTGTAGTTGTCACTTTTGGAAAAGACGAGCGTCCCTCCAATCATCGCCGGTGACGTGTTTTTCAGGCTCTGGAGACAGGAGCTCATGTCAGAAATGTCATTGTGAGTCGCGTTTGTTTCTGCGCCGGAGCCGTTCGTTCCCTTTGCATCCAAAGAATCTCAAAGGCGGATTATTTGTGTCGACAGGAGAGAGATTTGCTGCTACGATACCGACGTCGAGAATCTCTGAGGAGGAACAAAGCGTGAGGTCCTGCAAGGTGAGTCTGTTTGTTTGCGGCTGCTTGGTGTTGCGCAAGATGAAATGGCCTTTTTCTCGCTATCGTTCCTCTCGTCGATTCATCGTGAGGTGTCGCTTCAGTTTGTTCAGAGAGATGTTTGCTTCCGCGCCCGCAGGTCATCGAAACATTTTACGGCTACGACGAAGACGTGTTGGTGGACTCGGACGGATCGTCCTTGTCTTTTCACACCGACAGAACCCCCGACACGGAACCCGAAGAGGTAGCCCGCCATTTCTGCCAGCGTATTGGCACCAAACATTCCTCTTCAGCCTGGAATCGGACTCGTCTTTGCGTCGCGGGTGCTTTGTCGCCGGTCTGACTGATTCTGGTACTAGTGCTGTGTTGCATTGGTGTGTGCATGAAGAGGCGGAGCTTCGCTACCGCCAGCTGACGCAAGAATATCAAGCGCTGCAACGAGCCTACGCTCTGCTAGCCCAGACCAGCGAAAGGGGACTACGACGCCGAGAAGGAGATCAAGGTGGCGCCCCTTCCCGCAACCCCCGGCCGGGTCGCAGCCTCCCCGTTCTCACCCAGCCTCGGGTGTTCTCTGGTCTGAAAGGAGGAGGAGGAGCCTCCCTCCTCCTCCTTTCAGACCAGAGAAAAGCTGATGGTAGAAATGGGTCACTATCAAAGCAGAGTAGCAGATCTGGAGTCAGCGCTGAAGCAACAAGGACAGGTAAGCTCATCAATGAGCACACCTTTTTCTCAGACAAAATAGCTACATTCTTCAGTCACTCATCCGTCTGGCATTACTGGACCAACCCCCCCCCCCCCCCCCCCCCCGAACGTGGCTGGGAAAATGCGGAGAAAAGCAAATGTCATTTTCCAGTCAACCAAAGAATTTGTGGATGAAAATGACACAACATTCCAAAGCTGTCCACGCGTTTGTCTCTTCTAGAATGTCAAGTGGGTGGAGGAGAAGCAGCTGCTGCGTCAGAGCAATCAGCAGTTGGCCGAAAAGGTGACGGAAAGAAAGGCGCTGGGCGGAGTCGCTTGGCGTCACACCTGTCGGGAAGCCCCGCAGATGAGGTCTGACTGTCTTTTCAGGTCAGGCGGATGGAGGCGGAAGAAGCGCGTCTGAAAGAGCACATCCAGGATATCCGAGACCAAAACGAACTGCTTGAGTTCCGCATCCTGGAGCTGGAGGTGGGAAGACTCGCACAAGCGTGTTGAGGCCAGAGATGTGACGGACGGACGGACGGACGGACGGACGGATGCATGCCTCTGCCTTTCAGGAGAGGGAGTGGCGCTCCCCCGTCTTGAAGTTTCTGCAAGTCCGTTTCCCAGACGGCCTCAGCCCTTTGCAGATCTACTGCGAGGCCGAGGGCGTGAGCGTACGTAAGGCGTCCCTCGCAACCCTAACCTTAACCCGAGGTCCCAGAACACCTTACATTGCTCCTTGCGCCTTTCCCCCGGACATCGTCATCAGTGATCTGATGAAGAAGCTGGACATCCTGGGCTATAACGCCGTAAGTGTATGTCGAACTCCTTATGTTCGCACTCCACGAGACTCGGCGGCTCAAATGTGACTTTTGGAAGGCTTTGCGCTGAAAGAAGCTTGTTGACGCTGTGCCTTTGGGCTCTTGCAGAATCTCACCAACGAGGAGCAGGTGGTCGTGATTCACGCCAGGACCCTTCTCACCCTAGCCGAGAAGGTAACGCGCACGTCCACGCACGCTCTCGCATTCTGCTTATGTGACAGCAGCCTTTCCTCAGTGGTTAGAATACATCAAAGTGACCAAGTCAGCACTTCAACAGAAGATGTTGGACATTGAAAGTGAGAAGGTAGACAGACACGCGACATCAGCCAAGGGGAACTCCGGCAATGTGCCCCAACAATTCTGACCTTGAGCTGTGCTAGGATATGTTCTGCAAGCAGAAGGGCTACCTGGATGAAGAGTTGGACTTCAGGAAGTGTTCCATGGACCAGGCTCATAAGGTAAGCCGCCCTCAAATCTCCCGCCGGACCACTGATGGACGAGGATTGCGGCCCAGAGGATCCTGGAGCTGGAGGCCATGTTGTACGAGGCGCTACCGCAGCGGGACTGCCCCGCCACGGACGGCGAAAAAGCCAGCCACGCTGGCGTGAATGACGTGCTGACGGCGGATCAGAGAGAAGAGCTTAGGAGCGCCGTGGACCAATGGAAGCGAGCCCTGATGTGCGAGTTGAGGGAGCGCGACGCTTGCATCCTCCAAGAGAGAATGGATCTGCTGCACAGCGCGCAACAGGTAAGGGCCCAAAGCCAGCCCGGCACTTACTTGCACGCTTACTGGCTTTTGAATGCCACTTTCCATTTGTCCGTCCTAGAGGAACAAAGAGCTGAAAGAATTCATCGAAGCTCAGAAGAGACAAATCAAACAATTGGAGGAGAAGTTTCTGTTTCTCTTTCTATTCTTCTCCTTGGCCTTCATTCTGTGGCCCTAACACCAGCTGGTGAGTGAGCTCCAGCGGCACCGCACTCGACACCTCCGATACACTGCCAGCCGGTCTCAGACGTTGGCAGACGCTCCGATGCCAACGTATACCCCCCGCCACGGTGACAGAGGCACCGCGTCACACCGGCGCTCATCCAATCAGAAGGCAGGAAAAGCAAATTCACATGCAGGGCACTTTTGAACCAGAAGAGAGCGCCACAAAAAACGGTTGTTGCCCCAAACGCGCACTAAAAAGGGTCAGAATAACAAGAGTCCCACTGGCCAGCCGGGGCCACCCGTCCAGCTGTTTCTTCAGGGGGGAAAAAAATTGGAGTCACCGGTGAGTACATTTTGCATTTAGCTCTGCTTTTCTGCTTCTGTCTTCAAGTGTGTGGCATCCTGCGATCAAAGAGTCAGCCAACCCCAAAGCGGTTGACCTCAACGTCCCACCACCATGCCTACCAGAGCAGGTGACGTGATGCTTTGGACATCCTTCCGTCTCAGATGCCCAAAAGTACTCTTTGCCACATCTGCGGCAATACGGTGTCTTTTCAAAGGTGCAAATAAATCCAGCGTGGGCGGAACACGCACGTCTTCGGTTTTTCCCGCTTTGTTTGTGTGACAGCTGTTGTGAAAATTTTATACAAATAAAGTTGTATAGTACAGGTTTGGCCAAGCCGCAACTCCCGAACCGCATGCGGCTCTTTTATGTTCATATCAACATTTGTGTGTGTGTGTGTGTGTGTGTGGGGGGGGGGGGGTTGTGCGTGTTGGCTTCACTTGAGTTCAATTTGGTATTTTGGTCAAAAGCGCATGTGGTGAAATTCCACAAAGTAGGATGGGCAAACACATTTCTTTAAACTATGAGTGTCAATTGGGCTCTCGAAATGGCAGGGAAAAGATGCACAGCAAAACGAAAATACGTAGATGAACACAGGACGTTTTAATCAGAGTGGGAAAGTTTCTATTTTTTGTTGAACGTGATGGCAAACCATTCTGCCTGATATGTCAGACCTCAGCGCATTTCAAAGATTCAAATCTTCAGCGCCATGCACTTCAGCTCACTCCATGCTAACATTGATCAGGCGTCGAACCCGCATCATCATGCTTAAGAGGTGGCCATGCTAACCAGTGCGCCATTATGTCAACGCATAATAACTAAGTCTACTGGTCAAAACAGCGGTTACTATATGACGTCGCTACGTCGTGGTCACGTGACGCAGACAAGACGTCAATGGACGTGGGCAGAGTTAACTTGTTTAAAAGGGAGTAGGCAGAAGAAATATTTAATTTATTTAAATCTATTTTGAGTGCACACCATTATGCCAATGCATAACAACTGTAAATCTACTAAACAAAACAGCGGTTGCTATATGACATCTGCCACGTCGTGGTCACGTGACATACGTGACGTCGATGGGCGTAACTTTCGCCGGAATTCAAATCCGCGGGGAGAGTTAACTTGTTTAAAAGAGAGTGGGCAGAAGAATTATTTAATTTATTTAAATCTATTTGGTGTGTGCGCCATTATGTCAATGCATAACAACTGTAAGTCTACTAAACAAAACAGCGGTTGCTATTTGACGTCTGCCACGTCGTGGTCACGTGACGCGGACGTGACGTCGACGCCTACTTTACATCCCACCGATCACAGGACTCCTCGGCTGCATAACCGTGCCCCCTTCCCAACCAATCGGATTTGCTATACGCGAAAACGACGCCAATGGAAAGAGCTTCCGCCCAAATTTAAATCCGTGGGCGTGGCTCGCAGCAGGAAGTAGGAAAATGGCGGCGATGTTGACAAAGACACAGCGGATGGTAACATACGACTAACAAGAGAAATATTTTTATTTTCTGCTTGCAACTGGACCGTCCAGAGCGTACACGGTAAGTACAACTCATCGTTTTTAAAAAGAAGTACTTTTGTTGCCCTGAAAAGCGAGTGAGCGTGGCGTTTGTGGGGGACGTCGAATTTCGACGATTCTTTCTGGTCAACGGTTGTAAATGATTGTGTTGATTAAAAAAGAAAACTTGATGTAACTCTACTTTTAACTGCCGTTTCAGATAGATTTGGAATTGCATCACATCCAATTTTGCCTAGAGCGTACACGGTAAGTAGCACTCGTTGTGTTTAAGGAGATTTACGTTTGTAATAGCAGAAGTGTAGCCGCGTTGCGTTGTACGTGTGAATGTTGGTCCGGGCGAAATGTTAATGTTTAATTTCATTCCTTTAGGTTCCACGGTGTTTGTTGGCTGCAAGTTTTCCACTGCAAGAAGAGGCTCATATCATTGACCAGGAGCGAGCTACAATGGTGAGTAGCCATAACATTTATGTTAAACACTTCCTATTTCATGTCTAACAGTACTTGATTTAACAAATAACCATAAATAAATACAGTGTGGGCACTGAAGTTAACATATGTGATTATACTGCCTAATCTGTCACCGAGTAGATTGTTGCAAAGTAATATAAGATCCAAAGTTGTAATTCAGAATAGTTTTCAAAAGAAGGCCATTAGAATTATATACAAGTCTGATTACCCTGAACAAGCTATTAATTAAATCACAAATTCTTCAATTCAAAGATTTGGTAGATTATCAGACAAATAATGTCTAACAGTAATTGATTTAACACATCACGATAAGTAGATTGAGTGTGGGCACTCTCAAGTTAACATATGTGATTATACTGCCTAATCTGTTACAGAGTATGTTGTTGCCAAGTAATGTAGAATAGATCCAAAGTAGTAATCCAGAATAGTTTTGAAGAGGCCATTAGAATGATAAACAAATCTGATTACCTTGAACATAATAACAAGCTAAGTGTTTAATATGTCCTATGAAGTCAAAATTGGGCACCATCATGTGGTGAAATTTGGAATTGCATCACATCCAATTTTGCCTGGGAACAAACAGATTACATAAATCTTAGTTTTGAATAAGCCACTCCTTCTCAAACAAGTAAACTCTGCCCATTTTGCGCAGTAGATGTTCTGTTAATATCTAGTATTTATACAAAGTCATAATTTAAATTGCTTTCAACCTTCATTCATCGGTTCAACCAACATTACTCGCTCTTATTACCAACTTGTATTGATTTAACTAAGCGTTTAATACTTCCTATCAGGTCTCAAATCGAGATTTGGCAAAATACAATTTCAGCAAATCCAATTTTGCCAGGGAACAAAAATAGATTAAATAAACTAAATAAGTCCTCTTCCCATTAAATAAATCAGAAAAGTCTGTCTTGTAACCAGTCCTCTTCAAACAAGTAAAGTCTGCCCATTTTGTGCCGTAGATTTTGTGTCTATGCCTAGTATTTAAACAAAATCATAATTTAAACGACTTCTTTCCTTCATTCACTTTGGAAATTTGGAATTGCAGCAAATCGAATTTTGGCAGGGAACAAAAATAGATCAATTAAACTAAATAAGTCTTCTTCCCATTAAATAAATTAAAAAAGTCTGTCTTGTAACCAGTCCTTTTCAAACAAGTAAAGTCTGCCCATTTTGTGCCGTCGATTTTGTGTTAATGCCTAGTATTTATACAAAATCATAATTTAAAGGACTTCATTCCTTCATTCACTTTGGAAATTTGGAATTGCAGCACATCAAATTTTGCCTGGGAAGAAAAGTAGATTAAATAAATTTAATAAGTCTTACTACTTCCCATTAAATAAATTAAATACGTCTTACTTGTTCCCACTCCTTTTCAAAACAGTAGTTTAAAACGAGGGCCCTTCACTCAATCTTTAACCTCAACCCCGCACGTTGTGTTGTATCTGTGAATGTTGGTTGTGGCCAAATGATAGTTTTCTTTCATTCGTTTAGGTTCCAAGAAAACTTGATGTAACTCTACTTTTAACTGCCGTTTCAGATAAGCGGGTATTACGTCGCAGTCAAATGCCGCGGATATGACGTAATTGCCCGAACCTCCGCCAAAATTCAAATCTGTTGGCGCGATGGCCGTGAGCCACTGAGCAGCGACGATTATCAACAGAAATATCTTTATTTTCTGCTTGCAACTGGACCGTCTAGAGCGTACACGGTAAGTAACACTCATTGTGTTTAAGGAGATTTACGTTTGTAATAGCAGAAGTGTAGCCGCGTTGCGTTGTACGTGTGAAAATTGGTCGAGGCGAAATGTTAATGTTTAATTTCATTCCTTTAGGTTCCACGGTGTTTGTTGGCTGCAAGTTTTCCACTGCAAGAAGAGGCTCGTATCATTGACCAGGAGCGAGCTACAATGGTGAGTAGCCATAACATTTATGTTAAACACTTCCTATTTCATGTCTAACAGTACTTGATTTAACAAATAACCATAAATAAATACAGTGTGGGCACTGAAGTTAACATATGTGATTATACTGCCTAATCTGTCACGGAGTAGATTGTTGCAAAGTAATATAAGATCCAAAGTTGTAATTCAGAATAGTTTTCAAAAGAAGGCCATTAGAATTATATACAAGTCTGATTACCCTGAACAAGCTATTAATTAAATCACAAATTCTTCAATTCAAAGATTTGGTAGATTATCAGACAAATAATGTCTAACAGTAATTGATTTAACACATCACGATAAGTAGATTGAGTGTGGGCACTCTCAAGTTAACATATGTGATTATACTGCCTAATCTGTTACAGAGTATGTTGTTGCCAAGTAATGTAGAATAGATCCAAAGTAGTAATCCAGAATAGTTTTGAAGAGGCCATTAGAATGATAAACAAATCTGATTACCTTGAACATAATAACAAGCTAAGTGTTTAATATGTCCTATGAAGTCAAAATTGGGCACCATCATGTGGTGAAATTTGGAATTGCATCACATCCAATTTTGCCTGGGAACAAACAGATTACATAAATCTTAGTTTTGAATAAGCCACTCCTTCTCAAACAAGTAAACTCTGCCCATTTTGCGCAGTAGATGTTCTGTTAATATCTAGTATTTATACAAAGTCATAATTTAAATTGCTTTCAACCTTCATTCATCGGTTCAACCAACATTACTCGCTCTTATTACCAACTTGTATTGATTTAACTAAGCGTTTAATACTTCCTATCAGGTCTCAAATCGAGATTTGGCAAAATACAATTTCAGCAAATCCAATTTTGCCAGGGAACAAAAATAGATTAAATAAACTAAATAAGTCCTCTTCCCATTAAATAAATCAGAAAAGTCTGTCTTGTAACCAGTCCTCTTCAAACAAGTAAAGTCTGCCCATTTTGTGCCGTAGATTTTGTGTCTATGCCTAGTATTTAAACAAAATCATAATTTAAACGACTTCTTTCCTTCATTCACTTTGGAAATTTGGAATTGCAGCAAATCGAATTTTGGCAGGGAACAAAAATAGATCAATTAAACTAAATAAGTCTTCTTCCCATTAAATAAATTAAAAAAGTCTGTCTTGTAACCAGTCCTTTTCAAACAAGTAAAGTCTGCCCATTTTGTGCCGTCGATTTTGTGTTAATGCCTAGTATTTATACAAAATCATAATTTAAAGGACTTCATTCCTTCATTCACTTTGGAAATTTGGAATTGCAGCACATCAAATTTTGCCTGGGAAGAAAAGTAGATTAAATAAATTTAATAAGTCTTACTACTTCCCATTAAATAAATTAAATACGTCTTACTTGTTCCCACTCCTTTTCAAAACAGTAGTTTAAAACGAGGGCCCTTCACTCAATCTTTAACCTCAACCCCGCACGTTGTGTTGTATCTGTGAATGTTGGTTGTGGCCAAATGATAGTTTTCTTTCATTCGTTTAGGTTCCAAGAAAACTTGATGTAACTCTACTTTTAACTGCCGTTTCAGATAAGCGGGTATTACGTCGCAGTCAAATGCCGCGGATATGACGTAATTGCCCGAACCTCCGCCAAAATTCAAATCTGTTGGCGCGATGGCCGTGAGCCACTGAGCAGCGACGATTATCAACAGAAATATCTTTATTTTCTGCTTGCAACTGGACCGTCTAGAGCGTACACGGTAAGTAACACTCATTGTGTTTAAGGAGATTTACGTTTGTAATAGCAGAAGTGTAGCCGCGTTGCGTTGTACGTGTGAAAATTGGTCGAGGCGAAATGTTAATGTTTAATTTCATTCCTTTAGGTTCCACGGTGTTTGTTGGCTGCAAGTTTTCCACTGCAAGAAGAGGCTCGTATCATTGACCAGGAGCGAGCTACAATGGTGAGTAGCCATAACATTTATGTTAAACACTTCCTATTTCATGTCTAACAGTACTTGATTTAACAAATAACCATAAATAAATACAGTGTGGGCACTGAAGTTAACATATGTGATTATACTGCCTAATCTGTCACGGAGTAGATTGTTGCAAAGTAATATAAGATCCAAAGTTGTAATTCAGAATAGTTTTCAAAAGAAGGCCATTAGAATTATATACAAGTCTGATTACCCTGAACAAGCTATTAATTAAATCACAAATTCTTCAATTCAAAGATTTGGTAGATTATCAGACAAATAATGTCTAACAGTAATTGATTTAACACATCACGATAAGTAGATTGAGTGTGGGCACTCTCAAGTTAACATATGTGATTATACTGCCTAATCTGTTACAGAGTATGTTGTTGCCAAGTAATGTAGAATAGATCCAAAGTAGTAATCCAGAATAGTTTTGAAGAGGCCATTAGAATGATAAACAAATCTGATTACCTTGAACATAATAACAAGCTAAGTGTTTAATATGTCCTATGAAGTCAAAATTGGGCACCATCATGTGGTGAAATTTGGAATTGCATCACATCCAATTTTGCCTGGGAACAAACAGATTACATAAATCTTAGTTTTGAATAAGCCACTCCTTCTCAAACAAGTAAACTCTGCCCATTTTGCGCAGTAGATGTTCTGTTAATATCTAGTATTTATACAAAGTCATAATTTAAATTGCTTTCAACCTTCATTCATCGGTTCAACCAACATTACTCGCTCTTATTACCAACTTGTATTGATTTAACTAAGCGTTTAATACTTCCTATCAGGTCTCAAATCGAGATTTGGCAAAATACAATTTCAGCAAATCCAATTTTGCCAGGGAACAAAAATAGATTAAATAAACTAAATAAGTCCTCTTCCCATTAAATAAATCAGAAAAGTCTGTCTTGTAACCAGTCCTCTTCAAACAAGTAAAGTCTGCCCATTTTGTGCCGTAGATTTTGTGTCTATGCCTAGTATTTAAACAAAATCATAATTTAAACGACTTCTTTCCTTCATTCACTTTGGAAATTTGGAATTGCAGCAAATCGAATTTTGCCAGGGAACAAAAATAGATCAATTAAACTAAATAAGTCTTCTTCCCATTAAATAAATTAAAAAAGTCTGTCTTGTAACCAGTCCTTTTCAAACAAGTAAAGTCTGCCCATTTTGTGCCGTCGATTTTGTGTTAATGCCTAGTATTTATACAAAATCATAATTTAAAGGACTTCATTCCTTCATTCACTTTGGAAATTTGGAATTGCAGCACATCAAATTTTGCCTGGGAAGAAAAGTAAATTAAATAAATTTAATAAGTCTTACTACTTCCCATTAAATAAATTAAATACGTCTTACTTGTTCCCACTCCTTTACAAAAAAGTAGTTTAAAACGAGGTCCCTTCACTCAACCTTTAACCCTATTTATTCACCTTCTAGGCTAAGTGTTAAAGGCTAAGTGTTAAAGGCTAAGTGTTAAAGGCTAAGTGTTAGAGGCTAAGTGCCAGAGGCTAGGCGCCAGAGGCGAGTTTTTGTGGGCTGAAGTTTTAGTGGGGTTAGTGTGAATACAATCCAAAAGAATACAACAGAATACAATACAATAGAATATAATACATAGATTAAATTCAATAGCTCTTACTACTTCCCATTAAATAAATTAAATACGTCTTACTTGTTCCCAATCCTTTTCAAAAAAGTAGTTTAAAACGAGGGCCCTTCACTCAACCTTTAACCTCAACCCCGCACGTCACATTGTGTTGTATCTGTGAATGTTGGTTGTGGCCAAATGATAGTTTTCTTTCATTCGTTTAGGTTCCACGGTGTTTGTTGGCTATGTTTTCCACTGTCAGAAGGATGAAAATACAAAGTACAACGCTTGGACGTGGGCGAAGACGTCACCGGTGAGTCCTTCCTTCCTATTTATTTACCTTCTAGATGCTAGAGGCTAAGTGTTAGAGGCTAAGTGTTAGAGGCTAAGTGTTAAACATAATACGAACAACACAACGATACTGCACTGAACAACACGATACCGCACTGAGAAACACGATACCGCACTGAACAACACGATACCGCACTGAACAACACCATGCCGCACTGAACACCATGCCACACTGAACAACACCATCCCGCACTGAACAACACCATGCCGCACTAAACAACACCATGCCGCACTGAACAACACCATGCCTCACTGAACGACACCATGCCGCACTGAAAGACACCATGCCGCACTGAACGACACCATGCCGCACTGAAAGACACCATCCCGCACTGAACACCATGCCGCACTGAACAACACCATCCTGCACTGAACAACACCATCCCGCACTGAACAACACCATGCCGCACTGAACAACATTATGCCGCACTGAACATTATGCCGCACTGAACAACACCATGCCGCACTGAACAACACCATGCCGCACTGAACAACATTATGCCGCACTGAACAACACCATGCCGCACTGAACAACACCATGCCGCACTGAACAACACCATGCCGCACTGAACAACATTATGCCGCACTGAACAACACCATGCCGCACTGAACAACACCATCCTGCACTGAACAACACCATTCCGCATTGAACACCATGCCGCACTGAACAACACCATCCCGCACTGAACAACACCATCCCGCACTGAACAACACCATGCCGCACTGAACAACATTATGCCGCACTGAACAACATTATGCCGCACTGAACAACACCATGCCGCACTGAACAACACCATGCCGCACTGAACAACACCATGCCGCACTGAACAACATTATAACGCACTGAACAACACCATCCCGCACTGAACAACACCATGCCGCACTAAACATTATGCCGCACTGAACAACATTATGCCGAAATGAACAACACCATGCCGCACTGAACAACACGATCCCGCATTGAACAACACCATGCCGCACTGAACAACACCATCCTGCACTGAACAACACCATCCCGCACTGAACAACACCATGCCGCACTGAACAACATTATGGCGCACTGAACAACATTATGCCGCACTGAACAACACCATGCCGCACTGAACAACACCATGCCGCACTGAACAACACCATGCCGCAATGAACAACACCATCCCGCACTGAACAACACCATGCCGCACTGAGCAACACCATGCCGCACTGAACAACACCATCCCGCACTGAACAACACCATGCCGCACTGAACAACACCATTCCGCACTGAACAACACCATGTCGCACTGAACAACATTACGCTGCACTGAACAACACCATGCCGCACTGAACAACACCATGCCGCACTGAACAACACCATGCCGCATTGAACAACACCATGCCGCATTGAACAACACCATGCCGCACTGAACAACACCATCCTGCACTGAACAACACCATGCCGCATTGAACAACACCATGCCGCACTGAACAACACCATCCTGCACTGAACAACACCATCCCGCACTGAACAACACCATCCCGCATTGAACAACACCATCCTGCACTGAACACCATGCCGCACTGAACAACACCATGCCGCACTGAACAACACCATTCCGCACTGAACAACACCATCCCGCACTGAACAACACCATGCCGCATTGAACAACACCATCCTGCACTGAACAACACCATCCTGCACTGAACAACACCATGCCGCACTGAACAACACCATGCCGCACTGAACAACACCATGCCGCACTGAACAACACCATGCCGCACTGAACAACATTATGCCGCACTGAACAACATTATGTCGCACTGAACAACACCATGCCGCACTGAACAACACCATGCCGCACTGAACAACATTATGCCGCACTGAAAAACACCATGCCGCACTGAACAACACCATCCCGCACTGAACAACACCATGCCGCATTGAACAACACCATGCCGCACTGAACAACACCATGCTGCACTGAACAACATTATGCTGCACTGAACAACACGATCCTGCATTGAACAACACCATGCCGCACTGAACAACACCATCCTGCACTGAACAACACCACCCCGCACTGAACAACACGATCCCGCATTGAACAACACCATCCCGCACTGAACAACACCATGCCGCACTGAACAACACCATTCCGCACTGAACAACACCATGCCGCACTGAACAACACCATGCCGCACTGAACAACACCATGCCGCACTGAACAACACCATGCCGCACTGAACAACATTATGCCGCACTGAACAACACCATGCCGCACTGAACAACACCATCCCGCACTGAACAACACCATGCCGCATTGAACAACACCATGCCGCACTGAACAACACCATCCTGCACTGAACAACACCATCCCGCACTAAACAACACCATGCCGCACTGAACAACATTATGGCGCACTGGACAACATTATGCCGCATTGAACAACACCATGCCGCACTGAACAACACCATGCCGCACTGAACAACACCATGCCGCACTGAACAACATTATGCCGCACTGAACAACACCATGCCGCACTGAACAACACCATGCCGCACTGAACAACACGATCCCGCATTGAACAACACCATCCTGCACTGAACAACACCATGCCGCACTGAACAACACCATGCCGCACTGAACAACACCATTCCGCACTGAACAACACCATGCCGCACTGAACAACACCATCCTGCACTGAACAACACCATCCTGCACTGAACAACACCATCCCGCACTGAACAACACCATGCCGCATTAAACAACACCATGCCGCACTGAACAACACCATCCTGCACTGAACAACACCATGCCGCACTGAACAACACCATGCCGCACTGAACAACACCATGCCGCACTGAACAACATTATGCCGCACTGAACAACATTATGCCGCACTGAACAACATTATGTCGCACTGAACAACACCATGCCGCACTGAACAACACCATGCTGCACTGAACAACACCATCCCGCACTGAACAACACGATCCCGCATTGAACAACACCATCCCGCAGTGAACAACACCATGCCGCATTGAACAACACCATGCCGCACTGAACAACACCATGCTGCACTGAACAACATTATGCTGCACTGAACAACACGATCCTGCATTGAACAACACCATGCCGCACTGAACAACACCATCCTGCACTGAACAACACCATGCCGCACTGAACAACACCATGCCGCACTGAACAACATTATGCCGCACTGAAAAACACCATGCCGCACTGAACAACACCATCCCGCACTGAACAACACCATGCCGCATTGAACAACACCATGCCGCACTGAACAACACCATGCTGCACTGAACAACATTATGCTGCACTGAACAACACGATCCTGCATTGAACAACACCATGCCGCACTGAACAACACCATCCTGCACTGAAACACACCATCCTGCACTGAACAACACCACCCCGCACTGAACAACACGATCCCGCATTGAACACCATCCCGCACTGAACAACACCATGCCGCACTGAACAACACCATTCCGCACTGAACAACACCATGCCGCACTGAACAACACCATGCCGCACTGAACAACACCATGCCGCACTGAACAACACCATGCCGCACTGAACAACATTATGCCGCACTGAACAACACCATGCCGCACTGAACAACACCATCCCGCACTGAACAACACCATGCCGCATTGAACAACACCATGCCGCACTGAACAACACCATCCTGCACTGAACAACACCATCCCGCACTAAACAACACCATGCCGCACTGAACAACATTATGGCGCACTGGACAACATTATGCCGCACTGAACAACACCATGCCGCACTGAACAACACCATGCCGCACTGAACAACACCATGCCGCACTGAACAACACCATGCCGCACTGAACAACATTATGCCGCACTGAACAACACCATGCCGCACTGAACAACACCATGCCGCACTGAACAACACGATCCCGCATTGAACAACACCATCCTGCACTGAACAACACCATGCCGCACTGAACAACACCATGCCGCACTGAACAACACCATTCCGCACTGAACAACACCATGCCGCACTGAACAACACCATCCTGCACTGAACAACACCATCCCGCACTGAACACCATGCCGCATTGAACAACACCATGCCGCACTGAACAACACCATCCTGCACTGAACAACACCATGCCGCACTGAACAACACCATGCCGCACTGAACAACACCATGCCGCACTGAACAACATTATGCCGCACTGAACAACATTATGCCGCACTAAACAACATTATGTCGCACTGAACAACACCATGCCGCACTGAACAACACCATGCTGCACTGAACAACATTATGCCGCACTGAACAACACGATCCCGCATTGAACAACACCATCCCGCAGTGAACAACACCATGCCGCATTGAACAACACCATGCCTCACTGAACAACACCATGCTGCACTGAACAAGATTATGCTGCACTGAACAACACGATCCTGCATTGAACAACACCATGCCGCACTGAACAACACCATCCTGCACTGAACAACACCTTTCCACACTGAACAACACCATGCCGCACTGAACAACATTATGCCGCACTGAACAACACCATGCCGCACTGAACAACACCATGCCGCACTGAACAACACCATGCCGCACTGAACAACACCATGCCGCAATGAACAACACCATCCCGCACTGAACAACACCATGCCGCATTGAACAACACCATGCCGCACTGAACAACACCATCCCGCACTGAACAACACCACCCCGCACTGAACAACACGATCCCGCATTGAACAACACCATCCCGGACTGAACAACACCATGCCGCACTGAACAACACCATTCCGCACTGAACAACACCATGCCGCACTGAACAACACCATGCCGCACTGAACAACACCATGCCGCACTGAACAACACCATGCCGCACTGAACAACATTGTGCCGCACTGAACAACACCATGCCGCACTGAACAACACCATCCCGCACTGAACAACACCATGCCGCATTGAACAACACCATGCCGCACTGAACAACACCATCCTGCACTGAACAACACCATCCCGCACTGAACAACACCATGCCGCACTGAACAACATTATGGCGCACTGAACAACATTATGCCGCACTGAACAACACCATGCCGCACTGAACAACACCATGCCGCACTGAACAACACCATGCCGCACTGAACAACATTATGCCGCACTGAACAACATTATGCCGCACTGAACAACACCATGCCGCACTGAACAACACCATGCCGCACTGAACAACACCATGCCGCACTGAACAACACGACGTCGCACTGAACAACACCATGCCGCACTGAACAACACCATGCCGCACTGAACAACACCATGCCGCACTGAACAACACGACGTCGCACTGAACAACACGACGCCGCACAGAACAACACGACGCCGCACAGAATAACACAATACCGCACAGAACAACACAATACCGCACAAACAGTTTTAGATAATATTACGTCGCAGTCATGTGACGCGGACATGACGTCAATAGGCGGAACTCACGGCAAAATTATAATCCGTGGGCGTGGCTTGCAACAGGAAGTAGGAAAGCGGCAGTTCTGGCAAACAAGACACAGCGGTTAGTAACACGATGACTAACAAGGCAAATATTTTTGTTTTCAGCTTGCAACTTGACCGTCTAGAGCGTACAAGGTAATTACAACTGTTTTTTTTTAGCCCTGAAAAGCGAGGGAGTGTGGCGTTTGGGAGGAATGTCGAACTCGGCGTCTGCTTCCAGCCACAGACGCCAAATTTCGACGATTATTTCGACTGGTCAACGGTTGTAAATTATTGCGTTGACTAAAAACTTTATTTAACTCTACTCTTAACTTTGCCGTTTCAGATATGCGGGTATTACACCGCGGAAATGACGTCAATAGGCTGAACTCTCGCCAAAATTCAAATCTGTGGGCGCAATGGCCTTGAGCGAGACACCGGATACAAACACGACGATTATCAACAGAAATATCTTTATTTTCTGCTTGCAAGTGGACCGTCTAGAGCGTACACGGTAAGTACAACTCATTGTGTTTAAAAAGATTTACGTTTGTGTAGTTTGCGTTGCGTTGTATCTGTGAATGTTGGTTGAGGCTAAATGTTAATGTTTAATTTCATTCCTTTAGGTTCCACGGTGTTTGTTGGCTGTATGTTTTCCACTGCAAGAAGAGGCTCGTATCATTGACCAGCAGGAGCTACAATGGTGAGTACCCCTTTCATCTTCCATTTATGTTAAACACTTCCTATTTCATGTCTAACAGTACTCGATTTAACAAATAACCATAAATAAATACAGTGTGGGCAGTCACGTTAACATATGTGATTATCCTGCCTAATATGTTTATCACAAATATGTCACTAATCACTAATATGTTTATTTGTTTATCACAACACCTTTGGACCTTCAGCAATCGATTATTTCCCTTCATCTACATAGAGACAGAACGATGGTGTCTTAAACATCTCATTCATTTCACCAAATAACTTCACGCAGGTGGATAACGGCCGTCTCGGTCACGCTATGTTGCGTGATGCAGTTTTGAAGAACCAAATGCATTTATTCAATGAATAAGTCAAGCTAGTTCTATGTTTATGATGTTGTAAGTTACGGTACCGATTGAAGTTGAGTTCGAAGCCAGTGGAAAACAGCGCTGCGTTTGTGCTCTCCAGGTACAAATGTTGTGATCTCTGACTGACGACCGGGCGAGACTCGAGTAAGAGATGTCCAAACGAGCTCCGGCAGGGCGGGCCAAGGCGGAGGGAACGGACGCCCTTCAGGCCGCCAATGACGAGCTGAGAACCAAACTGATGGACGTCCAGTTAGAACTTCAGCAGGAGAAGAACAAGGTGAAAACCTCAACAGACAGACACTGCCTGCCTCCCTGCCTGCCTCCCTGCCTGCCTCCCTGCCTGCCTCCCTCCCTCCCAGTTTTCCCGATGTAGATTAGACATGCGTGTGCCATGACTGTGTCAGCCTACATCAACAAATGCACCGAGGACGTCAGCACCACTAAGAATATCATCACCCGGGGCAACCAACGACCCTGGATGACTGAGGAGGTACGTCAAACGCTACGAGCGCGGAACTCTGCCTTCAAGTCTGGCGACAAGGAGACACTGAGGACAGCGAGAGCCAACTTGAACCGTGCCATCAGGATAGCGAAGCGAGACCGCAGTCGAAAATTTCAGGATCGTTTCCACGACGTCAAAAACATCAGGAGTATGTGGCAAGGCATACGGGCGATTACAGACTACAACTCACCCTCCCCCCCCCCGGTGGGTGTAGTTGATGCTGACTTTCTAAATGGTCTAAATAACTTCTTTGGGAGGTTCGAGGCACTAAACGGCACTCCAGCAGTTAAAACTGTCCCCCATCAGGAAGAGGAGGTACTCTGCCTTGACTCCGCCGATGTGTTGAAGACCCTGAGGAGAGTCAACCCCTGTAAGGCCCCTGGCCCCGACAACATTCCTGGGCGTGTGTTCAGGGAATGTGCAAGTCATCTGGCTGGGGTCATCACAGACATTTTTAACACCTCGCTGGGCCAAGCCACAGTGCCGGCGTGCTTTAAGACTGCCTCCATCATTCCGGTGCCGAAGAAACCTCAAATCACCTCATTTAATAATTACCGGCCTGTTGCACTGACTCCGGTTATGATGAAGTGCTTCGAAAGGCTGCTTAAAGGTCACATCGTTTCCAGACTCCCCCTATTATTTGACCCGTTCCAGTTTGCCGACCGGCAAAACCGCTCCACTCAGGACGCCATCTCCTCCGTTCTTCACCTGAGCCTGGCTCACCTGGAGGAGAAGAACACCCATGTGCGGAGGCTGTTCCTGGACTTCAGCTCAGCGTTTAACACCATCATCCCACAGCATCTGGTAGGAAAATTGGAACACCTGGGCTTCAACACCCCCCTTCGCAACTGGCTGCTAGACTTCCTCACCAACAGACCTCAGTCAGTCCGGGTCGGACAGAACACCTCTGATGTCATCACCCTCAGCACAGGCTCCCTTCAGGGCTGCGTCCTGAGCCCCCTGCTGTGCACCCTGATGACACACGACTGCGTCCTCAGGTTCACCACCAATCACATCGTGAAGTCAGCAGACGACACAACGGTGGTGGGGCTCATCAGAGACAACAACGACCTGGACTACAGAGAGGAGGTGGAGCAGCTGGTGGGCTGGTGCAGAGAAAACAGCCTGATCCTGAATGAGGAGAAGATGAAGGAGATCATCGTCGACTTCAGGAAAAAACAGCCTCACCACGCTCCACTGATCATCAACAGCTCAGCTGTGGAGGTGGTCAGCACCACCAAATTCCTGGGGGTCCACATCACAGAAGACCTCACCTGGACTATGAACACTACGGCACTGGTCAAGAGGGCACAGAAGCGCTTGTACTTCCTGCGGAGGATGAGGAGAGCCCACCTGCCCCCACCCATCATGAGGACGTTCTACAGGAGCACCATAGAGAGCATTCTGACAAGCTGTCTCTCTGTGTGGTGTGGAGGCTGCACCGCCTCCGATTGGAAGAACGTGAGGAGAGTGGTGAGGACAGCAGAGAGGATCATAGGGGCTCCTCTTCCCTCCATTCAGGACATTTCATCTCAGCGCTGCATGTCCCGTGCCCGTAACATCATCAATGACCCATCACACCCCCACCATGGACTGTTCTCCCTGCTGCCCTCTGGGAAGAGGTTTGCAGCATCCGCTGCAGGTCCACCAGGTTCTGCAACAGCTTTTTCCCTGCTGTCATCAGACTGTTGAACACTAGAACTGTTGAGCTCTAAACTGAACTCTGCATCACACATTCACAGAACTGTACTTTATGACACTACGGACCTCTATCTTGCACTATCTCACACTACCAACTTTACTGAACTTGTATAAACCCTTTAAATAGAAGTTTAATACATGGTTTAGCATTCCTCTGCACACTCTTGAATACTGTTTTGCCTACTTGCACTATTGCATAATTATCACTGCTGCACTTTATACTTATTTTTAATATATATATATATATATATATATATATATATATATATATATATATATATATATATATATAGTATATATGTATATATATATATTTTCATAGGATATGTTACTTCTATTCAACTGCAATATCACTACTTTGTTGTAAGACGTATGCAACGGAATTTCGTTTTGTATGCACCATGTGCAGACAAGATGACAATAAAGTTTGTCTAAGTCTAAGTCATGTCAGGTCAGCTGTCTGGAGAGAGAGAGAAGTCAGGACCTGCGGGCGGAGCACCACCGTGCCACCGCCGCCATGACGGAACTCAAAAGCAAACTCCATGAGGAGAAGCAGAAAGAGTTAGCCATTACCAGGGGGACATTACTGCGGCAGCATGAAATGGAGCTGATGAGAGTGATCAAAATCAAAGATGGAGAGATCCAGCGACTGAATGCCTTGGTCCTCAGCCTGAGGGACGGCTCCATGGACAAGGTGATCCGCTCTATCCGTGTCTGACTATCCGCACGCCACGTCGGGCTTCGATGCGGCCGCTACCGTATTGTGTAGCTTGTCCCCAGTAAGCGTCGCGGCGCTCCGTTGCGGTCTCAACGGCCCGGTGTGGCGCAATGTCTGCTCAGGTGAGGAGGGGGGGCGCTTTGCTGGCGGAGGTGGAGGAGACGCGGCGGTGTCGGGAGACCGAGCGGTGTCGCCTCCACCAGGAGCGCGGAAGAAGCCCTGGCAGCGGCCCAGCAGGCCTGGCAGTCCCGAGCGGCCGAGCTCCGATCGGCTCATCACCAGCATCGGGAGGAGCTGAGCCGAACCAAGAGAGACTGCGAGAGGGAGATCCGCCGACTGGTAGGACTGATCAGATGCGCGGTGCGTGGCTATGTTCCCAATTTCGTTGTATACCTGCAGTGCAATGACACCTAAGGCATTCTATTCTATTCTATTTCACAAGAAGAAAATGTCCGGTTGCTCGCTTCGCTTTTGTCACAGCAAAGGTGTTCTAGTCGATTCAAGAAAAAAATTGGCCGGTTGCTCTCTTTGTTTTTGTCACAATTCTGGCAAATGAGTTTGCCCGCCTGCCTGAGCGCTCCCCGTTTGTACATCCAGACGGATGAGATCAAGCTGAAAGACAGAGCGGTTAGTGTTTTGGATGAAGCCCTGGGGCCGGCCACGTCCACCGCCTTCAGCTGCAGACTCAGGCTGCCGAGCAGCAGATCGCTGCCCTGAGGGATTCCCAAAGGGCGGGCCTAAACTACCCTGGAAGTGGGGTCAACGCCGCTACTAGCAATCCTCTTCATTGCGTAAGCCACCTCATCACACACTTGCAGTACGCATGACTTAGTTCGTTGCTGGAGGAAGGTAGCACAAAAACAGTTTTGAACTTTGAACGAGTGCTTGTGTGTGTGTGTTGCGGGGCGTTTTCAGTCTCAGGAGGATCGGGACACGCGACGGTTTCATCTGAAAATCGCTGAGCTCAGCGCAGTCATCAGGAAACTGGAGGATCGAAACGCCCTGCTTTCTGAAGAGCGCAATGAACTGGTAATTTATTGACGGCACGCTTGAAGGTTTGCGCTACGTTTGATGCGCGCCATCCAGCGAGGCACCCATTGCGCTTGCTTATTAGTTGAGCGGCGCGGCGAGTCGGTTGCCTGGTAGATGTCTTTTATTGGGAGCCAAAGCCACGATTCCGTTCAAACCGATGCAAAAGGAATGGATACGTTCTGGCCCGCGTGTTGTGCGTCTTTCACATCCCGCACTTCATGCTTGCAGCTAAAGCGACTGAGAGAAACAGAAAGCCAGTTTCTGCCACTCCTGTACAAAAACAAACGCCTGAGCAGGAAGAATGAAGAACTCTCGCTGGTGCTGTGTCGCCTTGAAAACAAAGTGCGCTTTGTCACCCAGGAGAACGAGGAGATGGCAAGCTTGGTAAGTCGACGCGGACAACGGCGGCGTGCCAACAGAGTCCACTGCATTTGTGTTCCACAGAGAAGGCCTAGTTCGCTCAATGACCTGGACCGCGGTTGCGGCCAGCAGGACGGTGAAATGGAGTTCCTTCAAGTTGTGGAGCAGCGGCACATCATCGACGACTTGTCCAAGGTCTTCAGGCAGGCGACTCGGTGCACGTACGGCAGCGCCGCGCTCGCTCGCTGTCGCCAGGAAACCTTTTCCGTCCAAAGCTTGGCCGGCGGCCGCCATCCAAAAAATTGGCCCCTTAAATTCCGACCTTTCAAGCAGGAGCATTGTGCGCACGCGTTTGAACACGCTTTAGACTTGTTTTGCCGTTTTCAGCAGCTCAAAGCTCCCGTTTTGTCAGCGCCTTTGCCACTCGCTGTGCGCTGAAAACGACGGACTTGCCCGGCTGCTCAGCCCGTCAACCATGAGCCGCGAGCGCGACGTCATTGTCCGTAGGCAGCTAGTGGCAAAATGCACCCTGTTAGAGTTGCGCTCGCTCCAACTTATTTTGCAAGAACCACACGGGAGACAAGTAAGTTCTTTTGGACACCTGCAGGTGGAGAGTCCATCCGTTGTACGAATGAAGTCTGACTCTCGGCTCCTGCACGAGCATTTTAATTAAGAGAAACAGGGTGGGTGTAAGAGTGGATTGAATAGAGGAAGCCCTTGACCTCTAGTCAAAACATAGCAAGGGGTGTTTTACGACTTTGTGTAGGAAGGGATAAGCGATAGGGATAAATAAGGGATAAATAATATTATTTATTACAGGTCGCAGTCAAAGTCAAAGCAACACAATGATACGATAAAGATAATCTGGAAAACCCTGACACACCCTGTAGTTGTCACTTTTGGAAAAGACGAGCGTCCCTCCAATCATCGCCGGTGACGTGTTTTTCAGGCTCTGGAGACAGGAGCTCATGTCAGAAATGTCATTGTGAGTCGCGTTTGTTTCTGCGCCGGAGCCGTTCGTTCCCTTTGCATCCAAAGAATCTCAAAGGCGGATTATTTGTGTCGACAGGAGAGAGATTTGCTGCTACGATACCGACGTCGAGAATCTCTGAGGAGGAACAAAGCGTGAGGTCCTGCAAGGTGAGTCTGTTTGTTTGCGGCTGCTTGGTGTTGCGCAAGATGAAATGGCCTTTTTCTCGCTATCGTTCCTCTCGTCGATTCATCGTGAGGTGTCGCTTCAGTTTGTTCAGAGAGATGTTTGCTTCCGCGCCCGCAGGTCATCGAAACATTTTACGGCTACGACGAAGACGTGTTGGTGGACTCGGACGGATCGTCCTTGTCTTTTCACACCGACAGAACCCCCGACACGGAACCCGAAGAGGTAGCCCGCCATTTCTGCCAGCGTATTGGCACCAAACATTCCTCTTCAGCCTGGAATCGGACTCGTCTTTGCGTCGCGGGTGCTTTGTCGCCGGTCTGACTGATTCTGGTACTAGTGCTGTGTTGCATTGGTGTGTGCATGAAGAGGCGGAGCTTCGCTACCGCCAGCTGACGCAAGAATATCAAGCGCTGCAACGAGCCTACGCTCTGCTAGCCCAGACCAGCGAAAGGGGACTACGACGCCGAGAAGGAGATCAAGGTGGCGCCCCTTCCCGCAACCCCCGGCCGGGTCGCAGCCTCCCCGTTCTCACCCAGCCTCGGGTGTTCTCTGGTCTGAAAGGAGGAGGAGGAGCCTCCCTCCTCCTCCTTTCAGACCAGAGAAAAGCTGATGGTAGAAATGGGTCACTATCAAAGCAGAGTAGCAGATCTGGAGTCAGCGCTGAAGCAACAAGGACAGGTAAGCTCATCAATGAGCACACCTTTTTCTCAGACAAAATAGCTACATTCTTCAGTCACTCATCCGTCTGGCATTACTGGACCAACCCCCCCCCCCCCCCCCCCCGAACGTGGCTGGGAAAATGCGGAGAAAAGCAAATGTCATTTTCCAGTCAACCAAAGAATTTGTGGATGAAAATGACACAACATTCCAAAGCTGTCCACGCGTTTGTGTCTTCTAGAATGTCAAGTGGGTGGAGGAGAAGCAGCTGCTGCGTCAGAGCAATCAGCAGTTGGCCGAAAAGGTGACGGAAAGAAAGGCGCTGGGCGGAGTCGCTTGGCGTCACACCTGTCGGGAAGCCCCGCAGATGAGGTCTGACTGTCTTTTCAGGTCAGGCGGATGGAGGCGGAAGAAGCGCGTCTGAAAGAGCACATCCAGGATATCCGAGACCAAAACGAACTGCTTGGGTTAGGGTTAGGGTTAGGGTTAGGGTTAGGTAAAGAGTTCCTCCCCCGAAGGAGAGGAACAAAGGCACGGTCCTACCATCCTGGCCCGCACCCCACAACCAGCTCCAGAGCATCCTGCCCGTTGCGGCCGCACCCGCCATGCTGGCCAGGACCAATTAGGGCTTAATAAAGATCATTTGTGACCTTGAACACGTGTTTGTGCTTATTGTAAGTTTGTTTCTTGATTGCACTTTACTTTTCCGGTCGCCTTTGTTATATAATTAATAAGTGAGTCTCGATTTGGCATGTAAGATTGACAGCTGCGCTTGCGTTCAACTAAATATTCGTACCTCGCACCTAATTCATCGACTCCCCTATCTGGGTGGAGCGAGAGCATCTTGCTCTGTGCGGCATCCATGCGCTCTCCTATTTGGGTAGAGCGTGGGTAAATTACTATTTGTTTCCAATTGGTTTTGTACCGGCGTCATTTTGCGCTAAATTTTGTTCATCTGTGTGGCCATCGACAACGTTTCGGCATCTTTTGTGCCTTCTTCAGGTCTGGCACACAGGAATTGCATCTAAATTTAGTTTAGTTTCATCACATGGGGAGCTGCTTCCCCTTCCACGGCCGCATCGAGACTGAGAGCTCCTGCTCCGAACGGTGCTTATATACACTCCTCCAAGTGGGCGGAGCCAGCGATTTGCGCTTGTTTCTTTAACATGGTAACTTGTTTTCTTGCAGGCACCGATTGGGCGTGGATTTGTGATCTCCGGAATAGGTAAGTATATTTTTTTGTTTTGGGTAAGTATTATGGTTTTAATTAAGGTAAGTATTTTACTTTTAACTGCTTTTTTTGCTTTTTTTTGTCCCAAATAATGCTTATTTGCAATTATTTACATTCAATTTGATAGGTATGCACATTTTTTTGTTTTGGGTGAGTATTGTGGTTTTATTTGAGGTAAGTATTTACTTTTAACTGCCTTTTGGTCTCAAATAGTGCTTATTTGCCATTATTGTTCAAATTTGTGTTTACGTTCAGATTTTGACTTGTTTATTTTCAAATTTAACTTGCAGGTTGACGTTTTTGTCTTGTCGGGAAATGGGGTATTTTTTTGTTTTGGGTATTTTTTTGTTTTGGGTAAGTATTATGGTTTTAATTAAGGTAAGTATTTTACTTTTATCTGCTTTTTTTGCTTTTTTTTGTCCCAAATAATGCTTATTTGCAATTGTTTACATTCAATTTGATAGGTATGCACATTTTTTTGTTTTGGGTGAGTATTGTGGTTTTATTTGAGGTAAGTATTTACTTTTAACTGCCTTTTGGTCTCAAATAGTGCTTATTTGCCATTATTGTTCAAATTTGTGTTTACGTTCAGATTTTGACTTGTTTATTTTCAAATCTAACTTGCAGGTTGACGTTTTTGTCTTGTCGGGAAATGGGGTATTTTTTTGTTTTGGGTATTTTTTTGTTTTGGGTAAGTATTATGGTTTTAATTAAGGTAAGTATTTTACTTTTATCTGCTTTTTTTGCTTTTTTTTGTCCCAAATAATGCTTATTTGCAATTGTTTACATTCAATTTGACAGGTATGCACATTTTTTTGTTTTGGGTGAGTATTGTGGTTTTATTTGAGGTATGTATTTACTTTTAACTGCCTTTTGTTCTCAAATAGTGCTTATTTGCCATTATTGTTCAAATTTGTGTTTACGTTCAGATTTTGACTTGTTTATTTTCAAATTTAACTTGCAGGTTGACGTTTTTGTCTTGTCGGGAAATGGGGTCAGGTTAGGGTTAGGGTTAGGGTTAGGGTTAAGGTTAGGGTTAGGGTTAGGATTAGGGTTAGGGTCGGGGGTTAGGTTAGGATGGGGGATAGGTTAGGATTAGGGCTGGGATAACACCAGTTTAGGGGACAGCACACAGACGTAACAGGAGCTCGATGGAAACCGGAAACGTGGGGGGGGGCGCACTGGAGGTGGCACAGGCGAGTTAGGATTAGGTAAAGAGTTCCTCCCCCGAAGGAGAGGAACAAAGGCACGGTCCTACCATCCTGGCCCGCACCCCACAACCAGCTCCAGAGCATCCTGCCCGTTGCGGCCGCACCCGCCATGCTGGCCAGGACCAATTAGGGCTTAATAAAGATCATTTGTGACCTTGAACACGTGTTTGTGCTTATTGTAAGTTTGTTTCTTGATTGCACTTTACTTTTCCGGTCGCCTTTGTTATATAATTAATAAGTGAGTCTCGATTTGGCATGTAAGATTGACAGCTGCGCTTGCGTTCAACTAAATATTCGTACCTCGCACCTAATTCATCGACTCCCCTATCTGGGTGGAGCGAGAGCATCTTGCTCTGTGCGGCATCCATGCGCTCTCCTATTTGGGTAGAGCGTGGATAAATTACTATTTGTTTCCAATTGGTTTTGTACCGGCGTCATTTTGCGCTAAATTTTGTTCATCTGTGTGGCCATCGACAACGTTTCGGCATCTTTTGTGCCTTCTTCAGGTCTGGCACACAGGAATTGCATCTAAATTTAGTTTAGTTTCATCACATGGGGAGCTGCTTCCCCTTCCACGGCCGCATCGAGACTGAGAGCTCCTGCTCCGAACGGTGCTTATATACACTCCTCCAAGTGGGCGGAGCCAGCGATTTGCGCTTGTTTCTTTAACATGGTAACTTGTTTTCTTGCAGGCACCGATTGGGCGTGGATTTGTGATCTCCGGAATAGGTAAGTATATTTTTTTGTTTTGGGTAAGTATTATGGTTTTAATTAAGGTAAGTATTTTACTTTTAACTGCTTTTTTTGCTTTTTTTTGTCCCAAATAATGCTTATTTGCAATTATTTACATTCAATTTGATAGGTATGCACATTTTTTTGTTTTGGGTGAGTATTGTGGTTTTATTTGAGGTAAGTATTTACTTTTAACTGCCTTTTGGTCTCAAATAGTGCTTATTTGCCATTATTGTTCAAATTTGTGTTTACGTTCAGATTTTGACTTGTTTATTTTCAAATTTAACTTGCAGGTTGACGTTTTTGTCTTGTCGGGAAATGGGGTATTTTTTTGTTTTGGGTATTTTTTTGTTTTGGGTAAGTATTATGGTTTTAATTAAGGTAAGTATTTTACTTTTATCTGCTTTTTTTGCTTTTTTTTGTCCCAAATAATGCTTATTTGCAATTGTTTACATTCAATTTGATAGGTATGCACATTTTTTTGTTTTGGGTGAGTATTGTGGTTTTATTTGAGGTAAGTATTTACTTTTAACTGCCTTTTGGTCTCAAATAGTGCTTATTTGCCATTATTGTTCAAATTTGTGTTTACGTTCAGATTTTGACTTGTTTATTTTCAAATCTAACTTGCAGGTTGACGTTTTTGTCTTGTCGGGAAATGGGGTATTTTTTTGTTTTGGGTTAGGGTTAGGGTTAGGGTTAGGGTTAGGGTTAGGGGTTAGGGTTAGGGTTAGGGTTAGGGTTAGGTAAAGAGTTCCTCCCCCGAAGGAGAGGAACAAAGGCACGGTCCTACCGTCCTGGCCCGCACCCCACAACCAGCTCCAGAGCATCCTGCCCGTTGCGGCCGCACCCGCCATGCTGGCCAGGACCAATTAGGGCTTAATAAAGATCGTTTGTGACCTTGAACACGTGTTTGTGCTTATTGTAAGTTTGTTTCTTGATTGCACTTTACCTATCCGGTCGCCTTTGTTATATAATTAATAAGTGAGTCTCGATTTGGCATGTAAGATTGGCAGCTGCGCTTGCGTTCAACTAAATATTCGTACCTCGCACCTAATTCATCGACTCCCCTATCTGGGTGGAGCGAGAGCATCTTGCTCTGTGCGGCATCCATGCGCTCTCCTATTTGGGTAGAGCGTGGGTAAATTACTATTTGTTTCCAATTGGTTTTGTACCGGCGTCATTTTGCGCTAAGTTTTGTTCATCTGTGTGGCCATCGACAACGTTTCGGCACCTTTTGTGCCTTCTTCAGGTCTGGCACACAGGAATTGCATCTAAATTTAGTTTAGTTTCATCACATGGGGAGCTGCTTCCCCTTCCACGGCCGCATCGAGACTGAGAGCTCCTGCTCCGAACGGTGCTTATATACACTCCTCCAAGTGGGCGGAGCCAGCGATTTGCGCTTGTTTCTTTAACATGGTAACTTGTTTTCTTGCAGGCACCGATTGGGCGTGGATTTGTGATCTCCGGAATAGGTAAGTATATTTTTTTGTTTTGGGTAAGTATTATGGTTTTAATTAAGGTAAGTATTTTACTTTTAACTGCTTTTTTTGCTTTTTTTGTCCCAAATAATGCTTATTTGCAATTGTTTACATTCAATTTGATAGTATTATGGTTTTAATTAAGGTAAGTATTTTACTTTTAACTGCTTTTTTTGCTTTTTTTGTCCCAAATAATGCTTATTTGCAATTGTTTACATTCAATTTGATAGGTATGCACATTTTTTTTTTTTTTTTTTGTTTTGGGTGAGTATTGTGGTTTTATTTGAGGTAAGTATTTACTTTTAACTGCATTTTGGTCTCAAACAGTGCTTATTTGCCATTATTTTTTGTTCAAATTTGTGTTTACGTTCAGATTTTGACTTGTTTATTTTCAAATTTAACTTGCAGGTTGACGTTTTTGTCTTGTCGGTAAATGGGGTATTTTTTTGTTTTGGGTAAGTATTATGGTTTTAATTAAGGTAAGTATTTTACTTTTAACTGCTTTTTTTGCTTTTTTTTGTCCCAAATAATGCTTATTTGCAATTGTTTACATTCAATTTGATAGGTATGCACATTTTTTGTTTTTGTTTTGGGTGAGTATTGTGGTTTTATTTGAGGTAAGTATTTACTTTTAACTGCCTTTTGGTCTCAAATAGTGCTTATTTGCCATTATTGTTCAAATTTGTGTTTACGTTCAGATTTTGACTTGTTTATTTTCAAATTTAACTTGCAGGTTGACGTTTTTGTCTTGTCGGGAAATGGGGTCAGGTTAGGGTTAGGGTTAGGGTTAGGGTTAAGGTTAGGGTTAGGGTTAGGGTTAGGATTAGGGTTAGGGTCGGGGGTTAGGTTAGGATGGGGGATAGGTTAGGATTAGGGCTGGGATAAGACCAGTTTAGGGGACAGCACACAGACGTAACAGGAGCTCGATGGAAACCGGAAACGTGGGGGGGGGCGCACTGGAGGTGGCACAGGCGAGTTAGGATTAGGTAAAGAGTTCCTCCCCCGAAGGAGAGGAACAAAGGCACGGTCCTACCGTCCTGGCCCGCACCCCACAACCAGCTCCAGAGCATCCTGCCCGTTGCGGCCGCACCCGCCATGCTGGCCAGGACCAATTAGGGCTTAATAAAGATCGTTTGTGACCTTGAACACGTGTTTGTGCTTATTGTAAGTTTGTTTCTTGATTGCACTTTACCTATCCGGTCGCCTTTGTTATATAATTAATAAGTGAGTCTCGATTTGGCATGTAAGATTGGCAGCTGCGCTTGCGTTCAACTAAATATTCGTACCTCGCACCTAATTCATCGACTCCCCTATCTGGGTGGAGCGAGAGCATCTTGCTCTGTGCGGCATCCATGCGCTCTCCTATTTGGGTAGAGCGTGGGTAAATTACTATTTGTTTCCAATTGGTTTTGTACCGGCGTCATTTTGCGCTAAGTTTTGTTCATCTGTGTGGCCATCGACAACGTTTCGGCACCTTTTGTGCCTTCTTCAGGTCTGGCACACAGGAATTGCATCTAAATTTAGTTTAGTTTCATCACATGGGGAGCTGCTTCCCCTTCCACGGCCGCATCGAGACTGAGAGCTCCTGCTCCGAACGGTGCTTATATACACTCCTCCAAGTGGGCGGAGCCAGCGATTTGCGCTTGTTTCTTTAACATGGTAACTTGTTTTCTTGCAGGCACCGATTGGGCGTGGATTTGTGATCTCCGGAATAGGTAAGTATATTTTTTTGTTTTGGGTAAGTATTATGGTTTTAATTAAGGTAAGTATTTTACTTTTAACTGCTTTTTTTGCTTTTTTTGTCCCAAATAATGCTTATTTGCAATTGTTTACATTCAATTTGATAGTATTATGGTTTTAATTAAGGTAAGTATTTTACTTTTAACTGCTTTTTTTGCTTTTTTTGTCCCAAATAATGCTTATTTGCAATTGTTTACATTCAATTTGATAGGTATGCACATTTTTTTTTTTTTTTTGTTTTGGGTGAGTATTGTGGTTTTATTTGAGGTAAGTATTTACTTTTAACTGCATTTTGGTCTCAAACAGTGCTTATTTGCCATTATTTTTTGTTCAAATTTGTGTTTACGTTCAGATTTTGACTTGTTTATTTTCAAATTTAACTTGCAGGTTGACGTTTTTGTCTTGTCGGTAAATGGGGTATTTTTTTGTTTTGGGTAAGTATTATGGTTTTAATTAAGGTAAGTATTTTACTTTTAACTGCTTTTTTTGCTTTTTTTTGTCCCAAATAATGCTTATTTGCAATTGTTTACATTCAATTTGATAGGTATGCACATTTTTTGTTTTTGTTTTGGGTGAGTATTGTGGTTTTATTTGAGGTAAGTATTTACTTTTAACTGCCTTTTGGTCTCAAATAGTGCTTATTTGCCATTATTGTTCAAATTTGTGTTTACGTTCAGATTTTGACTTGTTTATTTTCAAATTTAACTTGCAGGTTGACGTTTTTGTCTTGTCGGGAAATGGGGTCAGGTTAGGGTTAGGGTTAGGGTTAGGGTTAAGGTTAGGGTTAGGGTTAGGGTTAGGATTAGGGTTAGGGTCGGGGGTTAGGTTAGGATGGGGGATAGGTTAGGATTAGGGCTGGGATAAGACCAGTTTAGGGGACAGCACACAGACGTAACAGGAGCTCGATGGAAACCGGAAACGTGGGGGGGGGCGCACTGGAGGTGGCACAGGCGAGTTAGGATTAGGTAAAGAGTTCCTCCCCCGAAGGAGAGGAACAAAGGCACGGTCCTACCGTCCTGGCCCGCACCCCACAACCAGCTCCAGAGCATCCTGCCCGTTGCGGCCGCACCCGCCATGCTGGCCAGGACCAATTAGGGCTTAATAAAGATCGTTTGTGACCTTGAACACGTGTTTGTGCTTATTGTAAGTTTGTTTCTTGATTGCACTTTACCTATCCGGTCGCCTTTGTTATATAATTAATAAGTGAGTCTCGATTTGGCATGTAAGATTGGCAGCTGCGCTTGCGTTCAACTAAATATTCGTACCTCGCACCTAATTCATCGACTCCCCTATCTGGGTGGAGCGAGAGCATCTTGCTCTGTGCGGCATCCATGCGCTCTCCTATTTGGGTAGAGCGTGGGTAAATTACTATTTGTTTCCAATTGGTTTTGTACCGGCGTCATTTTGCGCTAAGTTTTGTTCATCTGTGTGGCCATCGACAACGTTTCGGCACCTTTTGTGCCTTCTTCAGGTCTGGCACACAGGAATTGCATCTAAATTTAGTTTAGTTTCATCACATGGGGAGCTGCTTCCCCTTCCACGGCCGCATCGAGACTGAGAGCTCCTGCTCCGAACGGTGCTTATATACACTCCTCCAAGTGGGCGGAGCCAGCGATTTGCGCTTGTTTCTTTAACATGGTAACTTGTTTTCTTGCAGGCACCGATTGGGCGTGGATTTGTGATCTCCGGAATAGGTAAGTATATTTTTTTGTTTTGGGTAAGTATTATGGTTTTAATTAAGGTAAGTATTTTACTTTTAACTGCTTTTTTTGCTTTTTTTGTCCCAAATAATGCTTATTTGCAATTGTTTACATTCAATTTGATAGTATTATGGTTTTAATTAAGGTAAGTATTTTACTTTTAACTGCTTTTTTTGCTTTTTTTGTCCCAAATAATGCTTATTTGCAATTGTTTACATTCAATTTGATAGGTATGCACATTTTTTTTTTTTTTTGTTTTGGGTGAGTATTGTGGTTTTATTTGAGGTAAGTATTTACTTTTAACTGCATTTTGGTCTCAAACAGTGCTTATTTGCCATTATTTTTTGTTCAAATTTGTGTTTACGTTCAGATTTTGACTTGTTTATTTTCAAATTTAACTTGCAGGTTGACGTTTTTGTCTTGTCGGTAAATGGGGTATTTTTTTGTTTTGGGTAAGTATTATGGTTTTAATTAAGGTAAGTATTTTACTTTTAACTGCTTTTTTTGCTTTTTTTTGTCCCAAATAATGCTTATTTGCAATTGTTTACATTCAATTTGATAGGTATGCACATTTTTTGTTTTTGTTTTGGGTGAGTATTGTGGTTTTATTTGAGGTAAGTATTTACTTTTAACTGCCTTTTGGTCTCAAATAGTGCTTATTTGCCATTATTGTTCAAATTTGTGTTTACGTTCAGATTTTGACTTGTTTATTTTCAAATTTAACTTGCAGGTTGACGTTTTTGTCTTGTCGGGAAATGGGGTCAGGTTAGGGTTAGGGTTAGGGTTAGGGTTAAGGTTAGGGTTAGGGTTAGGGTTAGGATTAGGGTTAGGGTCGGGGGTTAGGTTAGGATGGGGGATAGGTTAGGATTAGGGCTGGGATAAGACCAGTTTAGGGGACAGCACACAGACGTAACAGGAGCTCGATGGAAACCGGAAACGTGGGGGGGGCGCACTGGAGGTGGCACAGGCGAGTTAGGATTAGGTAAAGAGTTCCTCCCCCGAAGGAGAGGAACAAAGGCACGGTCCTACCGTCCTGGCCCGCACCCCACAACCAGCTCCAGAGCATCCTGCCCGTTGCGGCCGCACCCGCCATGCTGGCCAGGACCAATTAGGGCTTAATAAAGATCGTTTGTGACCTTGAACACGTGTTTGTGCTTATTGTAAGTTTGTTTCTTGATTGCACTTTACCTAGTATCCGGTCGCCTTTGTTATATAATTAATAAGTGAGTCTCGATTTGGCATGTAAGATTGGCAGCTGCGCTTGCGTTCAACTAAATATTCGTACCTCGCACCTAATTCATCGACTCCCCTATCTGGGTGGAGCGAGAGCATCTTGCTCTGTGCGGCATCCATGCGCTCTCCTATTTGGGTAGAGCGTGGGTAAATTACTATTTGTTTCCAATTGGTTTTGTACCGGCGTCATTTTGCGCTAAGTTTTGTTCATCTGTGTGGCCATCGACAACGTTTCGGCACCTTTTGTGCCTTCTTCAGGTCTGGCACACAGGAATTGCATCTAAATTTAGTTTAGTTTCATCACATGGGGAGCTGCTTCCCCTTCCACGGCCGCATCGAGACTGAGAGCTCCTGCTCCGAACGGTGCTTATATACACTCCTCCAAGTGGGCGGAGCCAGCGATTTGCGCTTGTTTCTTTAACATGGTAACTTGTTTTCTTGCAGGCACCGATTGGGCGTGGATTTGTGATCTCCGGAATAGGTAAGTATATTTTTTTGTTTTGGGTAAGTATTATGGTTTTAATTAAGGTAAGTATTTTACTTTTAACTGCTTTTTTTGCTTTTTTTGTCCCAAATAATGCTTATTTGCAATTGTTTACATTCAATTTGATAGTATTATGGTTTTAATTAAGGTAAGTATTTTACTTTTAACTGCTTTTTTTGCTTTTTTTGTCCCAAATAATGCTTATTTGCAATTGTTTACATTCAATTTGATAGGTATGCACATTTTTTTTTTTTTTTTTTTGGTGAGTATTGTGGTTTTATTTGAGGTAAGTATTTACTTTTAACTGCATTTTGGTCTCAAACAGTGCTTATTTGCCATTATTTTTTGTTCAAATTTGTGTTTACGTTCAGATTTTGACTTGTTTATTTTCAAATTTAACTTGCAGGTTGACGTTTTTGTCTTGTCGGTAAATGGGGTATTTTTTTGTTTTGGGTAAGTATTATGGTTTTAATTAAGGTAAGTATTTTACTTTTAACTGCTTTTTTTGCTTTTTTTTGTCCCAAATAATGCTTATTTGCAATTGTTTACATTCAATTTGATAGGTATGCACATTTTTTGTTTTTGTTTTGGGTGAGTATTGTGGTTTTATTTGAGGTAAGTATTTACTTTTAACTGCCTTTTGGTCTCAAATAGTGCTTATTTGCCATTATTGTTCAAATTTGTGTTTACGTTCAGATTTTGACTTGTTTATTTTCAAATTTAACTTGCAGGTTGACGTTTTTGTCTTGTCGGGAAATGGGGTCAGGTTAGGGTTAGGGTTAGGGTTAGGGTTAAGGTTAGGGTTAGGGTTAGGGTTAGGATTAGGGTTAGGGTCGGGGGTTAGGTTAGGATGGGGGATAGGTTAGGATTAGGGCTGGGATAAGACCAGTTTAGGGGACAGCACACAGACGTAACAGGAGCTCGATGGAAACCGGAAACGTGGGGGGGGCGCACTGGAGGTGGCACAGGCGAGTTAGGATTAGGTAAAGAGGGTTAGGGTTAGGGTTAGGGTTAGGGTTAGGGTTAGGGTTAGGGTTAGGGTTAGGGTTAGGGTTAGGGTTAGGGTTAGGGTTAGGGTTAGGGGTTAGGGTTAGGGTTAGGGTTAGGGTTAGGGTTAGGGTTAGGGTTAGGGTTAGGGTTAGGGTTAGGGTTAGGGTTAGGGTTAGGGTTAGGGTTAGGGTTAGGGTTAGGGTTAGGGTTAGGGTTAGGGTTAGGGTTAGGGTTAGGGTTAGGGTTAGGGTTAGGGTTAGGGTTAGGGTTAGGGTTAGGGTTAGGGTTAGGGTTAGGGTTAGGGTTAGGGTTAGGGTTAGGGTTAGGGTTAGGGTTAGGGTTAGGGTTAGGGTTAGGGTTAGGGTTAGGGTTAGGGTTAGGGTTAGGGTTAGGGTTAGGGTTAGGGTTAGGGTTAGGGTTAGGGTTAGGGTTAGGGTTAGGGTTAGGGTTAGGGTTAGGGTTAGGGTTAGGGTTAGGGTTAGGGTTAGGGTTAGGGTTAGGGTTAGGGTTAGGGTTAGGGTTAGGGTTAGGGTTAGGGTTAGGGTTAGGGTTAGGGTTAGGGTTAGGGTTAGGGTTAGGGTTAGGGTTAGGGTTAGGGTTAGGGTTAGGGTTAGGGTTAGGGTTAGGGTTAGGGTTAGGGTTAGGGTTAGGGTTAGGGTTAGGGTTAGGGTTAGGGTTAGGGTTAGGGTTAGGGTTAGGGTTAGGGTTAGGGTTAGGGTTAGGGTTAGGGTTAGGGTTAGGGTTAGGGTTAGGGTTAGGGTTAGGGTTAGGGTTAGGGTTAGGGTTAGGGTTAGGGTTAGGGTTAGGGTTAGGGTTAGGGTTAGGGTTAGGGTTAGGGTTAGGGTTAGGGTTAGGGTTAGGGTTAGGGTTAGGGTTAGGGTTAGGGTTAGGGTTAGGGTTAGGGTTAGGGTTAGGGTTAGGGTTAGGGTTAGGGTTAGGGTTAGGGTTAGGGTTAGGGTTAGGGTTAGGGTTAGGGTTAGGGTTAGGGTTAGGGTTAGGGTTAGGGTTAGGGTTAGGGTTAGGGTTAGGGTTAGGGTTAGGGTTAGGGTTAGGGTTAGGGTTAGGGTTAGGGTTAGGGTTAGGGTTAGGGTTAGGGTTAGGGTTAGGGTTAGGGTTAGGGTTAGGGTTAGGGTTAGGGTTAGGGTTAGGGTTAGGGTTAGGGTTAGGGTTAGGGTTAGGGTTAGGGTTAGGGTTAGGGTTAGGGTTAGGGTTAGGGTTAGGGTTAGGGTTAGGGTTAGGGTTAGGGTTAGGGTTAGGGTTAGGGTTAGGGTTAGGGTTAGGGTTAGGGTTAGGGTTAGGGTTAGGGTTAGGGTTAGGGTTAGGGTTAGGGTTAGGGTTAGGGTTAGGGTTAGGGTTAGGGTTAGGGTTAGGGTTAGGGTTAGGGTTAGGGTTAGGGTTAGGGTTAGGGTTAGGGTTAGGGTTAGGGTTAGGGTTAGGGTTAGGGTTAGGGTTAGGGTTAGGGTTAGGGTTAGGGTTAGGGTTAGGGTTAGGGTTAGGGTTAGGGTTAGGGTTAGGGTTAGGGTTAGGGTTAGGGTTAGGGTTAGGGTTAGGGTTAGGGTTAGGGTTAGGGTTAGGGTTAGGGTTAGGGTTAGGGTTAGGGTTAGGGTTAGGGTTAGGGTTAGGGTTAGGGTTAGGGTTAGGGTTAGGGTTAGGGTTAGGGTTAGGGTTAGGGTTAGGGTTAGGGTTAGGGTTAGGGTTAGGGTTAGGGTTAGGGTTAGGGTTAGGGTTAGGGTTAGGGTTAGGGTTAGGGTTAGGGTTAGGGTTAGGGTTAGGGTTAGGGTTAGGGTTAGGGTTAGGGTTAGGGTTAGGGTTAGGGTTAGGGTTAGGGTTAGGGTTAGGGTTAGGGTTAGGGTTAGGGTTAGGGTTAGGGTTAGGGTTAGGGTTAGGGTTAGGGTTAGGGTTAGGGTTAGGGTTAGGGTTAGGGTTAGGGTTAGGGTTAGGGTTAGGGTTAGGGTTAGGGTTAGGGTTAGGGTTAGGGTTAGGGTTAGGGTTAGGGTTAGGGTTAGGGTTAGGGTTAGGGTTAGGGTTAGGGTTAGGGTTAGGGTTAGGGTTAGGGTTAGGGTTAGGGTTAGGGTTAGGGTTAGGGTTAGGGTTAGGGTTAGGGTTAGGGTTAGGGTTAGGGTTAGGGTTAGGGTTAGGGTTAGGGTTAGGGTTAGGGTTAGGGTTAGGGTTAGGGTTAGGGTTAGGGTTAGGGTTAGGGTTAGGGTTAGGGTTAGGGTTAGGGTTAGGGTTAGGGTTAGGGTTAGGGTTAGGGTTAGGGTTAGGGTTAGGGTTAGGGTTAGGGTTAGGGTTAGGGTTAGGGTTAGGGTTAGGGTTAGGGTTAGGGTTAGGGTTAGGGTTAGGGTTAGGGTTAGGGTTAGGGTTAGGGTTAGGGTTAGGGTTAGGGTTAGGGTTAGGGTTAGGGTTAGGGTTAGGGTTAGGGTTAGGGTTAGGGTTAGGGTTAGGGTTAGGGTTAGGGTTAGGGTTAGGGTTAGGGTTAGGGTTAGGGTTAGGGTTAGGGTTAGGGTTAGGGTTAGGGTTAGGGTTAGGGTTAGGGTTAGGGTTAGGGTTAGGGTTAGGGTTAGGGTTAGGGTTAGGGTTAGGGTTAGGGTTAGGGTTAGGGTTAGGGTTAGGGTTAGGGTTAGGGTTAGGGTTAGGGTTAGGGTTAGGGTTAGGGTTAGGGTTAGGGTTAGGGTTAGGGTTAGGGTTAGGGTTAGGGTTAGGGTTAGGGTTAGGGTTAGGGTTAGGGTTAGGGTTAGGGTTAGGGTTAGGGTTAGGGTTAGGGTTAGGGTTAGGGTTAGGGTTAGGGTTAGGGTTAGGGTTAGGGTTAGGGTTAGGGTTAGGGTTAGGGTTAGGGTTAGGGTTAGGGTTAGGGTTAGGGTTAGGGTTAGGGTTAGGGTTAGGGTTAGGGTTAGGGTTAGGGTTAGGGTTAGGGTTAGGGTTAGGGTTAGGGTTAGGGTTAGGGTTAGGGTTAGGGTTAGGGTTAGGGTTAGGGTTAGGGTTAGGGTTAGGGTTAGGGTTAGGGTTAGGGTTAGGGTTAGGGTTAGGGTTAGGGTTAGGGTTAGGGTTAGGGTTAGGGTTAGGGTTAGGGTTAGGGTTAGGGTTAGGGTTAGGGTTAGGGTTAGGGTTAGGGTTAGGGTTAGGGTTAGGGTTAGGGTTAGGGTTAGGGTTAGGGTTAGGGTTAGGGTTAGGGTTAGGGTTAGGGTTAGGGTTAGGGTTAGGGTTAGGGTTAGGGTTAGGGTTAGGGTTAGGGTTAGGGTTAGGGTTAGGGTTAGGGTTAGGGTTAGGGTTAGGGTTAGGGTTAGGGTTAGGGTTAGGGTTAGGGTTAGGGTTAGGGTTAGGGTTAGGGTTAGGGTTAGGGTTAGGGTTAGGGTTAGGGTTAGGGTTAGGGTTAGGGTTAGGGTTAGGGTTAGGGTTAGGGTTAGGGTTAGGGTTAGGGTTAGGGTTAGGGTTAGGGTTAGGGTTAGGGTTAGGGTTAGGGTTAGGGTTAGGGTTAGGGTTAGGGTTAGGGTTAGGGTTAGGGTTAGGGTTAGGGTTAGGGTTAGGGTTAGGGTTAGGGTTAGGGTTAGGGTTAGGGTTAGGGTTAGGGTTAGGGTTAGGGTTAGGGTTAGGGTTAGGGTTAGGGTTAGGGTTAGGGTTAGGGTTAGGGTTAGGGTTAGGGTTAGGGTTAGGGTTAGGGTTAGGGTTAGGGTTAGGGTTAGGGTTAGGGTTAGGGTTAGGGTTAGGGTTAGGGTTAGGGTTAGGGTTAGGGTTAGGGTTAGGGTTAGGGTTAGGGTTAGGGTTAGGGTTAGGGTTAGGGTTAGGGTTAGGGTTAGGGTTAGGGTTAGGGTTAGGGTTAGGGTTAGGGTTAGGGTTAGGGTTAGGGTTAGGGTTAGGGTTAGGGTTAGGGTTAGGGTTAGGGTTAGGGTTAGGGTTAGGGTTAGGGTTAGGGTTAGGGTTAGGGTTAGGGTTAGGGTTAGGGTTAGGGTTAGGGTTAGGGTTAGGGTTAGGGTTAGGGTTAGGGTTAGGGTTAGGGTTAGGGTTAGGGTTAGGGTTAGGGTTAGGGTTAGGGTTAGGGTTAGGGTTAGGGTTAGGGTTAGGGTTAGGGTTAGGGTTAGGGTTAGGGTTAGGGTTAGGGTTAGGGTTAGGGTTAGGGTTAGGGTTAGGGTTAGGGTTAGGGTTAGGGTTAGGGTTAGGGTTAGGGTTAGGGTTAGGGTTAGGGTTAGGGTTAGGGTTAGGGTTAGGGTTAGGGTTAGGGTTAGGGTTAGGGTTAGGGTTAGGGTTAGGGTTAGGGTTAGGGTTAGGGTTAGGGTTAGGGTTAGGGTTAGGGTTAGGGTTAGGGTTAGGGTTAGGGTTAGGGTTAGGGTTAGGGTTAGGGTTAGGGTTAGGGTTAGGGTTAGGGTTAGGGTTAGGGTTAGGGTTAGGGTTAGGGTTAGGGTTAGGGTTAGGGTTAGGGTTAGGGTTAGGGTTAGGGTTAGGGTTAGGGTTAGGGTTAGGGTTAGGGTTAGGGTTAGGGTTAGGGTTAGGGTTAGGGTTAGGGTTAGGGTTAGGGTTAGGGTTAGGGTTAGGGTTAGGGTTAGGGTTAGGGTTAGGGTTAGGGTTAGGGTTAGGGTTAGGGTTAGGGTTAGGGTTAGGGTTAGGGTTAGGGTTAGGGTTAGGGTTAGGGTTAGGGTTAGGGTTAGGGTTAGGGTTAGGGTTAGGGTTAGGGTTAGGGTTAGGGTTAGGGTTAGGGTTAGGGTTAGGGTTAGGGTTAGGGTTAGGGTTAGGGTTAGGGTTAGGGTTAGGGTTAGGGTTAGGGTTAGGGTTAGGGTTAGGGTTAGGGTTAGGGTTAGGGTTAGGGTTAGGGTTAGGGTTAGGGTTAGGGTTAGGGTTAGGGTTAGGGTTAGGGTTAGGGTTAGGGTTAGGGTTAGGGTTAGGGTTAGGGTTAGGGTTAGGGTTAGGGTTAGGGTTAGGGTTAGGGTTAGGGTTAGGGTTAGGGTTAGGGTTAGGGTTAGGGTTAGGGTTAGGGTTAGGGTTAGGGTTAGGGTTAGGGTTAGGGTTAGGGTTAGGGTTAGGGTTAGGGTTAGGGTTAGGGTTAGGGTTAGGGTTAGGGTTAGGGTTAGGGTTAGGGTTAGGGTTAGGGTTAGGGTTAGGGTTAGGGTTAGGGTTAGGGTTAGGGTTAGGGTTAGGGTTAGGGTTAGGGTTAGGGTTAGGGTTAGGGTTAGGGTTAGGGTTAGGGTTAGGGTTAGGGTTAGGGTTAGGGTTAGGGTTAGGGTTAGGGTTAGGGTTAGGGTTAGGGTTAGGGTTAGGGTTAGGGTTAGGGTTAGGGTTAGGGTTAGGGTTAGGGTTAGGGTTAGGGTTAGGGTTAGGGTTAGGGTTAGGGTTAGGGTTAGGGTTAGGGTTAGGGTTAGGGTTAGGGTTAGGGTTAGGGTTAGGGTTAGGGTTAGGGTTAGGGTTAGGGTTAGGGTTAGGGTTAGGGTTAGGGTTAGGGTTAGGGTTAGGGTTAGGGTTAGGGTTAGGGTTAGGGTTAGGGTTAGGGTTAGGGTTAGGGTTAGGGTTAGGGTTAGGGTTAGGGTTAGGGTTAGGGTTAGGGTTAGGGTTAGGGTTAGGGTTAGGGTTAGGGTTAGGGTTAGGGTTAGGGTTAGGGTTAGGGTTAGGGTTAGGGTTAGGGTTAGGGTTAGGGTTAGGGTTAGGGTTAGGGTTAGGGTTAGGGTTAGGGTTAGGGTTAGGGTTAGGGTTAGGGTTAGGGTTAGGGTTAGGGTTAGGGTTAGGGTTAGGGTTAGGGTTAGGGTTAGGGTTAGGGTTAGGGTTAGGGTTAGGGTTAGGGTTAGGGTTAGGGTTAGGGTTAGGGTTAGGGTTAGGGTTAGGGTTAGGGTTAGGGTTAGGGTTAGGGTTAGGGTTAGGGTTAGGGTTAGGGTTAGGGTTAGGGTTAGGGTTAGGGTTAGGGTTAGGGTTAGGGTTAGGGTTAGGGTTAGGGTTAGGGTTAGGGTTAGGGTTAGGGTTAGGGTTAGGGTTAGGGTTAGGGTTAGGGTTAGGGTTAGGGTTAGGGTTAGGGTTAGGGTTAGGGTTAGGGTTAGGGTTAGGGTTAGGGTTAGGGTTAGGGTTAGGGTTAGGGTTAGGGTTAGGGTTAGGGTTAGGGTTAGGGTTAGGGTTAGGGTTAGGGTTAGGGTTAGGGTTAGGGTTAGGGTTAGGGTTAGGGTTAGGGTTAGGGTTAGGGTTAGGGTTAGGGTTAGGGTTAGGGTTAGGGTTAGGGTTAGGGTTAGGGTTAGGGTTAGGGTTAGGGTTAGGGTTAGGGTTAGGGTTAGGGTTAGGGTTAGGGTTAGGGTTAGGGTTAGGGTTAGGGTTAGGGTTAGGGTTAGGGTTAGGGTTAGGGTTAGGGTTAGGGTTAGGGTTAGGGTTAGGGTTAGGGTTAGGGTTAGGGTTAGGGTTAGGGTTAGGGTTAGGGTTAGGGTTAGGGTTAGGGTTAGGGTTAGGGTTAGGGTTAGGGTTAGGGTTAGGGTTAGGGTTAGGGTTAGGGTTAGGGTTAGGGTTAGGGTTAGGGTTAGGGTTAGGGTTAGGGTTAGGGTTAGGGTTAGGGTTAGGGTTAGGGTTAGGGTTAGGGTTAGGGTTAGGGTTAGGGTTAGGGTTAGGGTTAGGGTTAGGGTTAGGGTTAGGGTTAGGGTTAGGGTTAGGGTTAGGGTTAGGGTTAGGGTTAGGGTTAGGGTTAGGGTTAGGGTTAGGGTTAGGGTTAGGGTTAGGGTTAGGGTTAGGGTTAGGGTTAGGGTTAGGGTTAGGGTTAGGGTTAGGGTTAGGGTTAGGGTTAGGGTTAGGGTTAGGGTTAGGGTTAGGGTTAGGGTTAGGGTTAGGGTTAGGGTTAGGGTTAGGGTTAGGGTTAGGGTTAGGGTTAGGGTTAGGGTTAGGGTTAGGGTTAGGGTTAGGGTTAGGGTTAGGGTTAGGGTTAGGGTTAGGGTTAGGGTTAGGGTTAGGGTTAGGGTTAGGGTTAGGGTTAGGGTTAGGGTTAGGGTTAGGGTTAGGGTTAGGGTTAGGGTTAGGGTTAGGGTTAGGGTTAGGGTTAGGGTTAGGGTTAGGGTTAGGGTTAGGGTTAGGGTTAGGGTTAGGGTTAGGGTTAGGGTTAGGGTTAGGGTTAGGGTTAGGGTTAGGGTTAGGGTTAGGGTTAGGGTTAGGGTTAGGGTTAGGGTTAGGGTTAGGGTTAGGGTTAGGGTTAGGGTTAGGGTTAGGGTTAGGGTTAGGGTTAGGGTTAGGGTTAGGGTTAGGGTTAGGGTTAGGGTTAGGGTTAGGGTTAGGGTTAGGGTTAGGGTTAGGGTTAGGGTTAGGGTTAGGGTTAGGGTTAGGGTTAGGGTTAGGGTTAGGGTTAGGGTTAGGGTTAGGGTTAGGGTTAGGGTTAGGGTTAGGGTTAGGGTTAGGGTTAGGGTTAGGGTTAGGGTTAGGGTTAGGGTTAGGGTTAGGGTTAGGGTTAGGGTTAGGGTTAGGGTTAGGGTTAGGGTTAGGGTTAGGGTTAGGGTTAGGGTTAGGGTTAGGGTTAGGGTTAGGGTTAGGGTTAGGGTTAGGGTTAGGGTTAGGGTTAGGGTTAGGGTTAGGGTTAGGGTTAGGGTTAGGGTTAGGGTTAGGGTTAGGGTTAGGGTTAGGGTTAGGGTTAGGGTTAGGGTTAGGGTTAGGGTTAGGGTTAGGGTTAGGGTTAGGGTTAGGGTTAGGGTTAGGGTTAGGGTTAGGGTTAGGGTTAGGGTTAGGGTTAGGGTTAGGGTTAGGGTTAGGGTTAGGGTTAGGGTTAGGGTTAGGGTTAGGGTTAGGGTTAGGGTTAGGGTTAGGGTTAGGGTTAGGGTTAGGGTTAGGGTTAGGGTTAGGGTTAGGGTTAGGGTTAGGGTTAGGGTTAGGGTTAGGGTTAGGGTTAGGGTTAGGGTTAGGGTTAGGGTTAGGGTTAGGGTTAGGGTTAGGGTTAGGGTTAGGGTTAGGGTTAGGGTTAGGGTTAGGGTTAGGGTTAGGGTTAGGGTTAGGGTTAGGGTTAGGGTTAGGGTTAGGGTTAGGGTTAGGGTTAGGGTTAGGGTTAGGGTTAGGGTTAGGGTTAGGGTTAGGGTTAGGGTTAGGGTTAGGGTTAGGGTTAGGGTTAGGGTTAGGGTTAGGGTTAGGGTTAGGGTTAGGGTTAGGGTTAGGGTTAGGGTTAGGGTTAGGGTTAGGGTTAGGGTTAGGGTTAGGGTTAGGGTTAGGGTTAGGGTTAGGGTTAGGGTTAGGGTTAGGGTTAGGGTTAGGGTTAGGGTTAGGGTTAGGGTTAGGGTTAGGGTTAGGGTTAGGGTTAGGGTTAGGGTTAGGGTTAGGGTTAGGGTTAGGGTTAGGGTTAGGGTTAGGGTTAGGGTTAGGGTTAGGGTTAGGGTTAGGGTTAGGGTTAGGGTTAGGGTTAGGGTTAGGGTTAGGGTTAGGGTTAGGGTTAGGGTTAGGGTTAGGGTTAGGGTTAGGGTTAGGGTTAGGGTTAGGGTTAGGGTTAGGGTTAGGGTTAGGGTTAGGGTTAGGGTTAGGGGTTAGGGTTAGGGTTAGGGTTAGGGTTAGGGTTAGGGTTAGGGTTAGGTTAGGGTTAGGGTTAGGGTTAGGGTTAGGGTTAGGGTTAGGGTTAGGGTTAGGGTTAGGGTTAGGGTTAGGGTTAGGGTTAGGGTTAGGGTTAGGGTTAGGGTTAGGGTTAGGGTTAGGGTTAGGGTTAGGGTTAGGGTTAGGTTAGGGTTAGGGTTAGGGTTAGGGTTAGGGTTAGGGTTAGGGTTAGGGTTAGGGTTAGGGTTAGGGTTAGGGTTAGGGTTAGGGTTAGGGTTAGGGTTAGGGTTAGGGTTAGGGTTAGGGTTAGGGTAGG